>NW_028270152.1:102031206-102183706 GCF_037043375.1 Chiloscyllium plagiosum
AAAGCCTTCTTCAGTCCTTGTCTTTCCAAATGCATATACATCCTTTCCCTCAAAATCCCCTCCAACAATTTAGTTACCATTGACGTTAGGCTCACCAATCTATGGTTACCTGTTTTTTCCTTACTTCCTTAAAAAATGTTGGCAATATGTGCCAATATTCTGGATTTCTACCATTTAAAGTAGCAACAGGCTAACATAGGCTCAATGAACTTCTCGTATCCCTCTGTAAGAGGTCCATAGGGACAGAATTGCTTCGGCCTTTTGCTGACCAGCAGTCTCAATGCTCTGTCGCAAGGTTATGAAAAGATTTGGTAGCAGGGTAGGATAACCTTCACACTGGTCAATACATATAATACTTTCCGTTAAGGTATCTAGAAACTTGCCCACCCGACTTTTTTTTATGCAGCTGATCTGTTATTTTATAACTGCCTCCTTTCATAAGCAGAGTGGAACACATAGAGACCCCTGCAGTGTTCTGTTAATACTCTCATATATAACTAAAAAAAAATTAAAAGATTTAAAGATTTATGGTCCATCCCTCAGCAACCCTCATCCATTCCATCCAAACCGAGTAAATGTTCCCTTTTATAGTGATATGAAAAGTGATGTGTGGAACTGGTTAATTGAGCCTGTTTGTTCAGTCATGATTTGGAGATGCCGGTGTTGGACTGGGGTGTACAAAGTTAAAAATCAAACAACACCAGGTTATAGTCCAACAGGTTTAATTAAAAGCACACTAGCATTCGGAGAGCTGCTCCTTCATCAGGTGATAGTGGAGGACACACTTCTATGGCACAGAATTTATAGCAAAAAAATTACAGTGTGATGTAACTGAAATTATACATTGAAAAATACCTTGATTTTCTGTTGAGTTTTTCATCTGTTACAATACCATGATAGTTTCACTTCTTTCATGTGTAAATCACAAAACTTTTTTTTTTAAAAAGTTGCATTCTCAGGTTAGCGGTGATAATGACTGTTAGATTGATTCAAATCTGAAAAGTGAGATAACAGAGTTTTACACGAATTCATGCAGTTTGCAGCAAAGTATAATAAAACTCTGCAAGTACAAATTCATCCCACATGTGTGCGTGTGGGTCTTTGTTTGTGTGTGTGTATTTGTGTGTGTGTGTATGTGTTGGTCTGGGTTGGGGCGTTGTGAGTGTGAGAGAAAATGTATATGTGTGTGTAGTGACGTAGAGTGTCTGAAGTCTGTGAGGGGGTGCATGTGTGAGTATGGTAGTGTGTGTGCATGTCTGGGGTGGGGGATTTTGAGTGTCATTGAGAGAGTGTATATGTGTGTGCATGAGTGTAGAGTGCTCTAAGCCTCTGAGAGAATGCCCATGTGAGTGTCGGAGTCTGTGTGTCTGTAAGGGTGTGTGTGAGCGTCTGTATGCGTGTCTGTGTACATGTGTGTCCGTGTGTATGTGTATGCATAGGAGTGCCTGTGTTTGTGTGTGTGTATGTGTGTGTGTGCGCGCGTGTGTGTGAGTAGGAGTGTCTGGGTGTGTATAGTGCGATGGTGGTCACGTGTAATGTGACATGAAACCAAGGTACCAGTTAAGGCCCTTCCTTTGGGTACCGAAATGAGCTATCAGCCTCTGTTCGGCCACTTTTCGCTGCTGCATGTCCTGAAGTCCGCCTTGGAGCTTTGTCAACCGTAGGTCCAAGGATGAAGGTTACTGGATCACTGAAGTGTTCCCCAAATGGGAGGGAACACTCCTGTCTGTTGATTGTTGTGCGGCGCCCATTCATCCGTTGTCATAGCCTTTGCTCGGTTTCCCAGTGTTTGTGCAGTGATTGTGCTTAATGCCAATCTCCATGGATTCTAATTATCCCAGTGTAGGGTTTCCATCTTTTAATGTGTTATTCAATGTGCTATCCCAAAACATGAGCGGGAGCCTCACCGACAGCACTGACAGGGATCAGCAGATCCAGAGACAGGGGAAGGAGAAATCAGAATCTGAGAACAATAGGCTGGAATGTCCCAAAAATGTATCCGAATCTGGGAACATTACACTAGCATGTTCCAACAATAGACAGGAGTATATCGAATTATGTTTGGTATCTTTCTGCAATTTATTAGTGGCCATTATCATCGTGGTACTATTACGCTCTTCTCAATATTTTTATTTTAATATTTTATTTTATTTTATTTTAGAATATTTTATTTCAATATTTTTATTATCCCTTCATGGCTATCATTGTTGTTCCTGGTAGTGTAACTGTCTCGATTTGTTTTTCTTAAACCGGTTATGACTGAATTATTGTTCTTTCATAAAGTCTACACTTCTTGTCCCGATTATTTTCCTGTTGAAACTCTCAATCCAGATATTCACTCTACAGACCACTACTAACGACATCAATGAACGTGTCAAATTACTGTCTCCCTCTCTGCTCTCGCATTGTTACTCATGGGACTCTATGTTGACGTACTCGGTTTCAACAGAGAACTACAATTTATGGTCTCATTGTCTTTGTTATTTCAATTTTAAGAGCATGGAGGTCACTCTCTACTGTTCTGGTTACAAACTCCACTTCCTTCCACTGTTTCCATCCCATCCCTGGCCAATATCTGCGACTGAAGCAGACAATTCACAACTGTGGGAGATTCCTTTGACCATGAGCTGATTCCTGACACCATGCCCTGACCATTTCTAACTTGAAATTCTCACCACTTCAGAATATATCTCACTGATTGATGCCATCTGCTGTTTGAACCTTGAGCTATGAAATACAGTCTTTGTGAAGCCAATAATCTGCTACTCACTCTCCCGACTTCAAACCTACCGAAGCAAATCTGATTCGAACGCAACCAAACTTCCATCCATCTGTCATTTATGTGCTCGCCGATGTATATTACTATTGTGTCTGGCAGTGCCTTTATTTTGACATTTTCAAACACTTTACCTCATCTGTCCATGAAACTTCTCACGTTCTCTCTCTGTCGATTAACAAAAAGCCTGCCAGTTGTTTGTATTTTAAAGAGTTTCCTCCATGTGTGTTCCTTCTCAAACAATGAATTTCCTTTTCAACCACGCCAATCGCGCGCACACACACACACTTCATCAGACTCTGATGGACACGCACGCACACACACACAAGCAGCAAATCATCCCATTGCAGACTGTAATCTGATGCGAGTATAGTTTGCATATGATAGTAAAGTTTGCAATACTCACTATTCTGGGCAGACAGTGCAGTTTACTGAGCAAAACACTAGCATGGTCTGCACAGCTCTCCATGCTGGGCTGTCATCTTGTCCCAGTTTATGTTGTTTGTGGTGTTCTGTGAAGCAGATTCAGGATTTTATGTAACAAACCATGTCAGCTGATCTGACAATGCCATTATTCAATGTTCTCATTATTGTAAGTTTACTCTCGAAGGTCTCACTTCCCCAGTTAGTCCCACTGCCCTGTCTGTTTCCCCATATTTCCACAATATCTTTTCAGTTATAACTTTCTGTTTCTGTCTTTAATCTGAATCTTTCTGTCCGTCTGTATCTTTCACTGGGCTTTGCTTTTGGGTCCCTAGTGTATCGTGTGCTGGCATTGTGAAGCTCAGGAAGAGTGAAATGGTGTGTGTCAGGCTGTTGTTCACTTCGCGGTATGTCCCATGTGATGGTCCATGGACAGGGGTGTTTCAGAAGTTATGAGACACATCCATGCAATTTGGCCTGTACCTGCATTTGTTCCTCTCAGGTGACCTTGCGATCAGTCACACGAGGAAGCCCCTTAAGTAAAGGACCAGGCATCTAAATTGTGTGACAATGCTGTCACTTAAAAAAAAAGCTTATTTTCTCCTTTCTTTAAATAAGAAATCTTAAAGGCCAAACTGCCTGCTGAAAACGGCTCAAGTAAATAACTTATGACGCTTTTAGGGTTTATAATAAATAGCAGTGACAACAGCCTAGTAACTTATCCTCAGCTGCTACTCTCTCTGAAACCTGACTCGATGCTGTTTCCTGCTGTATTGGAGAACTGTATGCAAGAATGCTTATCTGAATGTTCCTTTTTGCCAAGGAGTGTGTTTATGGGATGTTAGTATATTGGAACAGTTCATTTGTAGAAGGTATTATATCCATTATTCGGTTAAGGTTTCCAATAGTTAATTTATTCTAAATTCCACTTCATTGTGTATGGATTTTCATTTGAGTGTTTAAATATATTGTGTTTTACTTAATGGCGAGTGGTTTGACTCGTAGCATCACATCTGGAACACCCACTTCACATCTACCTATGAAATAAGAAAATATTGGCATCCAAGCTAACCTCTTAAAATAGTTTGCGGCAGTGTGGTTGGTCTATAGCAAACTGGGGACTCTTGTCTGGTTCGAAATCAATAATACCAAATTGGGTTTAGAATTACAATCCCTACAGTGTGCAAACATGCCATTTGACCTAACAAGTCCACACCGACCCTCCGAGGAGTAACCTACTCTGACCCATTCCTCGACCTAATATTACACATTTACCCCAACAATGGATCCTAACCCACATACATCCCTGAAAACGAAGAACAATTTTGCATGGCCAATTCACCTGACATGCGAATCTTTGGGATTGTGTGAGGAAACTCACGAATCCAGAATAAACTCATGCATACACTGGAGATTATGCACCGGGAGACTATTGTGTTCATAGGTCGTATATGGTAGTTGTTAGTGTCTTTTGTTCGGATGTTGAATTCGGTTGGTTTAAACAGTGTTTTGTGTATAAAGATTCTTTCAATCACTAAGAGTTCTCTGGGTGTGGAACAAGTGAAGATGGGGTTTTTCTAAAAGTTAATGAAGGCAAAGCTGGAGGTATTGGCAGACAAGCTGGAGTTGGATTTGCGTTTGTCTGTGAGAAAATGAGAGATAATTACAGCGATATCTCGGCAATTACATTTAGTGGAACCGCCATCAGACTCTTCGGAAATGGCTAGAATTCAATTTCAAATGAGGCACTTTGAACATGAGAAGGAATTGAAACAGTTTGAATTATGATGAAAAATAGAAATAAAAGAAAAGGAAGTGAAGAAGAAAGAGAGAAAAGGCCAGAAGAAAAGCAAAGAGTTTCAACTTCAAATGTTAGTAATTAGAGAGCAAAGTTGACATAGAAGGCGGAGATGAAGGTAGATGGTAGGCTGGATGAGGAAGATAGTGAGGTTGAGCAACCCTGTAGTAGCCAATGGCCTATGAGGTTCTGTTTAAATACATCCAGGCATTCTCTAAATTTGATGAGAAGGATGGGGAAGCCTTTTGAATTTCATTTGAGAAAGTGGCTAAACCAATGCAGTGGCCAGTGACCATGTGGATTGAGTTGATCCAAACAAAGCTGATAGGTATTTGCATTCCTATCGGAGGAGGTATCTGGCCAGTATGGGGTGGTGAAGAAAGCCATCTGAAGTGCATATGAGCTTGGGCCAGAAGCCGACAGACAGCGTTTCAGGAATCGAAAAAACGGTCGCTGGTTAAACGCACATTGAGTTTGAAAGGATAAAACAAAGTAATTTGAAAGGTGGGTAAGGGTATTAAAAACAGAGCAAAGCTATGACACTGTTAGAGAGATTCTTATTTTGGAGAAGTTTAACAATTCACTTCCTGCAGTCGTGAGAACTCGTGTGGAAGAGCAGAGAGTTACAATGGCAAGATTAGAAGCTGAAATCGCTGATAAGGATGATTTGGTTCAGGAATCAAAGTTTGGTTTCTGTGAGGGATGAAGAAGAATGTGTGCGATCTTAAAATATATACCTGTGAAAGTAAGCTTTACTGGCATCGGCCAGGAGTAGCAGGTAAAGAGGTTACAGCATTAAGAAGTACAGAAGTATGTAATTATTTTATGCTGAGACATAAGTAGCTATGTCTTTCAGAAGGACTATTGGAGAGATGAGAAGTGCTCCATTATGTAACGTGTGGTTGGAGTGTCCATTGGACACATCAACAGATTTATTCCACAATGGGGAAGGAGGCCTTGAGCTTGGTGTTGGTGTTACAACATTTCAGCATTTAAATTGCGAATAACATACACGAGACAAATCTTTATCACTGATCGTGACTCCTTAAAGTTTTTGGAGAAGTTTAGGGAGAAAAATACCAGTCTGTTTCGATTGAGCTTGTTATTGCTGCCATTCAATTTGAAACTATACAGGTGACAGGGAGAGAAAACCTAAGTTTTGACACGTTGTGGAGACTTGGATGAAGAAAGACAAAGACATTCTCTGGTAGGAGTATAATGACAGAAATCGAATCTGTTTGTGAACATTTGTCTGCTCAGAGTCAATATAATGTATATGCATTGCAGTCTACTAATAGAGGAAGATTAGGAGGTCTAAAATGTATCCACTGTTGTATGTTGATCGATTATTTTAATAAGGTGGAGTCGTGAGGATGCTATCACTGTAAAAAGGTTATTTTCTCTTGGGTTTTTTTTGTTTTGAAGAGTGGTTTTAAAGGCAGAGGTGCAGAACTGCTGTCTGAAAACAGTTGAAGTGAATAACTGAGAAAGTCTTTAGGTTTCATTCAAACGGTGGTAACAATGGAAGGGCAGTGGCCAGCTCTCCCAGACCAGGTTTCCTCATTTTGTTTTTAGCTGCAGCATTCGGAAGCTGCTGGGGATCCCAATAGGGTTGAAAGTGTCAATACATGATCCCCAGCTGCTTTTCTCTCAGAGATCTCTGTTGATGCAGTTTCCCCCTGAATTGGAAAACTGCTGTAAGGATCTGTATTTGAATATATCTTTGTGCCAAGCGGCGTAAACCAAGAAGGTACGGTATCTAGTGTTTGTGAAAGTGTTCCAACATATAAGCCATCCCAAAATGGTCTTTTCTTTGATTGTATTTTAACTAAAGCATTTTAATAGATTATATTTTGCTAAATGTCGAGTGGTTTGATCAGTCACAACATATCTGGAACGCACACTTCACATCAATATTCAAAATCAGGAAAGGTTTGGGTCTAAGCGAACTTCTTAAAATATTTTGGGGTGATCTGGACTGTAACTTGTAACAGAGGGGTTTCTGACTGACTCCGATAATTGAAGATTTAGTCAAGGGGCAGGGAATGGTTTGCTGGAGGTTGTGCTGTGAGCTGCCTCAGACATTCAGGGAAACCTGAGGATTTGGTGACCCAACTCTGGATGGAGCGTGGGGACTGTAGTTACAGCGTCTGGGTCTGCAACATGAACAGCCAATGGAGCAGAGGCTGCAGAGAGGGGAAGCTCTGAAACCACGCAGTGAGTGTGTGTGGGGAAAGGGATCTGCCGTATCCACCTCGGGTTTTCCAGGAACAGCTTCCCAAGGTTCACTTAACCCAGGAGCAGAGTGTGAGGGGACTCTAATTGAACAAGTATCTGGTCACAGAGGGGTGTCACCTCCTTCAACACGACCTGCAGCTTCACACCAGGGGGAGGATGGTGCTGCCAGTGGCTGTTAGGGTCACTATTTCAATCAGCTTCTATGATCTGGAACTTTCCAGGCAGGACGAGGTGACATATCCATCATCTCCCAGTATCTCAATATCAATGTTACCATTCGGTTATAGAGGATATATATGGTGGATGAGGTAAATTCATTGTTTCTCCCACAGCAGGGAGCAGCCGGTTGTATCCAGTATAGTGTGATTCCAGAAGTTGTACATGGCATCTGCAGATTACCCATGTCATTTGGGAGAGATAGAGGAACTGAAGGAGCTCTCTCTCTCTATTAATGTTACAGTGTACCCATGCATAGTACATCATGTTGGTGAATACCCCCTGTCCTGGCAGCAGTTACGGCTTCTTCATTCAAAAGCAGTCAGCCATTCCCATCGTCATTGGCTCTCCACGTAGAAAGAAATGAATATATCTTGGATAAAGGCCGTCCCCTTGATGCACGTTCCGAAACACCATGCACACCACCAAGCAACCACATCAACGTATTCCATGTGTACGGAGAGCAATGGGGTCACTGGGAGTGTCTGGGAGCTGACGATCAGGGATGGAGCTAAACCTCCCCTGTCTGAACGGGTCTGAATGAGCCCCCCCCCCCCCCCCCCCCCCCCCCCCACACACACCCCCAGTACACGGTATCATTAAGTTCTGTAATCCCACTCCATTTCAGTAACATATTATTTTCCATTATTCCTATAAATGGATTGACAGGTTATATCATGTTAAATTCCACCTGTCAAACTATTATCTATTGCATTTACCTCTCTGAATCTATTTGCAGACTCTCCACCCTCTTTTGATAATTTCATCTCTTGCTCATCACAGCGACATCACCAAACCCAGCATCTGTATATCTGTTCATTCCTCCTGATCATTAATATAGACTGTAACGAGTTGAGAACCCAGCGCTGGTCACTGTGTGACCCTACTGGTTACTTTATCTCTAACTGATTCCTGTATGATACTCAGTCCTTCCCCATTCCTGTGCAACACAGTCGAAGGGATGAATAGGAACAAGGAGCATCTGTGAGAAATCCAACCTCTCAATGAGGCTGATGTCAACGCGGCCTGTGTTCCACTTTCCTTCCATCTCTCCATCTCTTGTTGTAGATTGCGCCACATGAAAAAATTCCACTCCACATATACACTTTCAATTACTTTTAGCATTTTACAGAATAAAATGAGATCTCCTTTCATTCTTATCAACTCGAGAGTATGGGCCTGAACTACTCAATTTCTCTTCATAAGACAAACACTTCAAATATGGAATCAATCTAATGAAGCTCTTCTGAATTGCCTCCAATGGAAATACCTCATTCTGCAGGACACCCAAACTGTACTCCAGTTGCATCCTCACTAAGGCCTTGCATAGCTACACCAACACTCCCTACCTTTCTACTCTATTCTTTTAGAAATAAGCACTGAAATTATGCTTGCGTTTCTCATTACTTGCAGTACCCGCATGCAGGTTTTATGTGATATGCAAGCAGACACCCAGATCCCTCTGCACCTAAGCACTTTGAAATTTCTCTTCATTTAGATAATAATTTGTCTTTCTATTATACTGGCCAGCTTGAATAGCCCCATATGTATTCCCTTTAATTTACCTTGCCAAATGTTGACCCATTCACCCAATCTATCCATATAGTTTTAAAATATATTGCATAATCATTTCAAAGTAATTTCCCACCAGTGTTAGTGTCATCTGAAAATGTGGTATCGTAAATTCTATCCCGTCAACCGAGTACAGTAATACCAACGATCGGAAATGATTGAAGCATGAGTACTGAAATTAATGGCATCCCACAAATTGCATTTGCCAAAAGAAAATTACACATTTATTCCATCTGACTACATTTTGTTGGTGAACCAATCCTCCATCCAAGCTAATAAATTAATCCTCAATCCATGTTGTCTGATCTTACCACTCACTCTTTGGAGAAGCAACATATCCGATGCCTTCAGGAAGACCAGATAAGTTCCATCTCCAGGATTCCCACGATCCACCTTGTTTGTGACATCTTTAAATAACTCAAGCAAACAATTCAAACACGATTTAGCCTTCGTAAAACCATGTTGACTCTGACGAATTGTGGTTTAACTTTGCAAATATCCTAAACAATGGACTCTAACAATTTGCCTTAAATTATAATAGTTTATTGTTGCACTTTAGTCCCTAATGTATACCATTATTATAAGTTCTTCCCTTTCGAAAAACTTTACGTTTTCTTTGAATTCCCGTTTAATGGGCACAAGGCTTTAAGAGGTCTACTCCAATTGCTGAGTAAAAGCCATGTATGGCTGAATGGACTCATCATCACGCTGATTTACAAAATCGATGGGCTGACGTCTTTCTGGTGTTCCCATGTTGTCATCACCAAGGCCAGAATGACCTGCACCTGTTGATGCTTTAGAGGATTGGGAGATTATAGAATCTTCGTGTTGGTATGTAACATTTTGAGGGGCTGATGGGTCTTCACATACTTCTCCATAACAGGTGGAAATACTGAACGGTCTCCTCATGTATCCTGGAGATGGGACCGAGGGATTGATTGGTCTTCTCTTGTTCCCATACAACTGACACTTGTCTAAATTACCTCATCCTTTCTCATGAAAGAAGTCTCAGATAGTGTTTATCCTTATCTAATTCCCTTTCAATAGGCTGGATGGTCTGAATGGCCTCCTGTTATCCCAGTGTAACAATCTCCACTCACTGTGTGACCTCTTCCAGTTCCTATGTTACAGACTTGAAGAGGCTGAATGGACTGATCCTAATGCTGTTTAACAGGATACTGGTGCAGCATGGCCTACTGTTATAGGTTCGATTGGCTGATTGGCCTCCTTCTGTAAATGTATATCCGTCTCCAGGGGCTGAATAGCCTCGTGCTGTTCTGCTATAACAGGCTCGAAGGCCTGAATATCTTCCTTTTGTTCCTGTGTAACAGGCTGGAAAACGGAATGGATTCCTCCACTATCTGTGCAATTTGCTTCACTTGTTGATTCTTTCTGTCATCTATGTTGAAATAAGATCATCCTTATTTTTTGTAAACTCCAATGGCTACTGGGTAAACCTGATCATCCTTTCGTTATAAACTCGCACCTTCATTGCAGGAATCAGTTAAGGGAACCATCTCTGAGCTACTTCCAATATAACAACATCCTTTCCTCATTGAAGAGATTAGATCTGTACAAACTATTCCAGATATGATCTCACTAAGACCCTGAACAGCAGCATCAACACTTTACCAGCCTGCTGTAAGGTTCCCACCCAGGGTAGAGCTGTCTCAGCTCTCTGGGGGAATAAAGAGCATTGTTGGAAGATTATTTTCCCTCCCTACTCCATCAGCATAATGGGAGATCTGGAGAAATTAAAGATTGAGAAGACCATAAATGATGTGGCGAGATGATCTCTATCATGAATCTCCCCAGAGCCCACGTCACTCAGATTCCACAGCATCTCGTAAGGTGGAGCGTTAAAACAGCAAGGAGGAGCAAACATTGATGCGAGTTATATATCAAAGTGAAAGCTGCAATACAAATGCTGGACATGTTATAAAACAGGAAATGAGATATACACATTTGTGGGTACTGCAGTAATAATGTACTGTTTACATTATATCTAAACTGTGTTAACCCAATTGAATGCTAATGCTAGGAAAATGGATTTCATGACCACGTATGAGATGGTTTACATGAACATTATGTAGAGCACTGAGCTCGAGATCAGGTTATTTAGGATTTGCTGTTGAGGGATCAGAAGAGCGAATGGAAAATTTTGCTGTAAAGGGCTTTTTGGGAACAGTGACCACAATGTATTGGTTTTCTTTTATGCTGTTTGAATACACGACAGTTTTTGTTTTATTTGAAGTAACCGTTGTAAATCTGAGTCATGCAAAGTGTGTGAGGAGAAAGGTGTGAGGGTGTGAGGAGAAAGTTGGGACTACAGATGCTGGATATCAGAGTCGATGAGTGTGGTGCTGGAAAAGCACAGTCAGGCAGCATACTAAAAGCAGATTAATCGATGTTTCGGGCATAAGCCCTTCATCAGGAACGAAGCTTATGGACAAAGGGGGCTGAGAGATAAATGAAAAGGGAGTGCGGTAGTGGGGAGGTAGCTGCGATTGTGATAATTAGATGAAGCTAGGGTTGAAAGTGATAGGTGATGAAGGGAGACAGAACGCCTCATTTACTGCATCCATTAAACCCAATGTAGTCTTCAATACATTGGCGAGTCAGGAGGTCAACGTGTGGATCATTTCAGAGAACATCTCTGGGACAGCCATATTGAACAACTCTATCGCCTTGTCGCTGAGCACTTTAACTCCCCTTCCCACTCTGCGTAGGACATGAGGGTCCTGGGCCTGCTCCATCTCCAAACCCGAGCCACCAGAAGCCTGGAGGAAGAAAGCCTCCTCTTCTGCCTTGAGACCCTGCAACCACAGGGGATCATAGTGGATTTCCCCATTTCCCCAATTCCCCTAATTCCACCTTATCTCACTCCAACCTTCCAAGTCAGCACCGCCCTATTGAACGTTCCTTTGTGTCCACCTTCCTTCCTATCAATCTGGTCCACCCTCCTCTCCGACTATCACTTTCAACCCCACTTTCAACCTTATTAGATGAAAGGATGCAGCTTAGAAAAATGCCAAGTGTTGCAGTAAGCCAGTGGATTCAGAGAAATGTAGGATGCAGCAAAGGATGACGAAGAAACTGAGAAGAAACTCAACAAGAGATAAAGCGTGCAAACGAAAGAAAAAAAACATAAAGACTGCTAAAAAGCATCTATCAATGTATGAAAAAAATAAAAACAAGGTCAAATGCGAAACATTTGGTGTGCGTTCAGGATAATTTATTGCAGAGAACAGAGAAATCGCAAGGAATAGAAACTGTTTCTTTGTTTCTATTTTCATGGAAGAATGTCCAGAAATTCTTCCAGAAATACCAAGTGACCATGGGACTTGTGTAAGTAAAGTCTAAGATCATTCTTATCAATGTTGAGGTCATCTTTGAAAAAAAAACCTGGATTGAGTATTTATAAATCTGACAGACTAGATGTACTTCATACAAGAATTTCAGAGAAAGCAGCAATATACATGTTGATTGCATTGCGGATTTTCCCTTTATTTTCCGACACATTCCCGGAAGTCATTTAGCCAATCGGGATAAGGCAAAGGTTATAAATATTATCCAACACTTTAAGAAAGGATGAAGATGGAGAGTGGTGAACTACAGACCAGCTATCTTGTTATCCGCAGTCAGGTATCTGTTGAACTCGATAACAAAGAACATGCTACTAGATATTTAGAAGGTAATAACATAACTGGGGAGTGTGAGAATGTACCGATGAAAGGAAAACCAGAAGTGGCAAACATTTTTTGGAATGGTTTGAAGATGATTCTTGGAGACATAGGCAAAGAAAAACCAATGGGTAATGTGGAGTTGGATATTCAGGAGCACTTTTTTAAGAGCTCACACAGTAAGCTCATAAGAAAAGTTAAAGCGAGAGGTATTGGGAAGAACATATGCAAATCGGAAAGTAAAAATTAGGTTGACATTCATGTGAATGTAATTGGAATCTAGAGGATGTCGTGAACCAGTTGCATCGAGTGTTGGTGAGACGAAACTGAGTATTGTGTATCGTTCGGAGTCCCAATCTCAGAAAGAATATACTGACTATAAAGGAACTGCAAAAGGTATCATCCAGATTAATCCCTACGATGATTATTCAGATTAATTCCTAAAATGGCAAGATTGTCTGATGTGGAAACCCAGCCTGTGATCTCGAATTTCAAAACATGAGAGGTGATTGCAGTGAAACTTAGAAACATAGCGGGGATTTAATAACAGAGGGACATGGAGAAGTACAAGTAGGCGAGATAAGGGAGAATCCCATGATATTCTACACGGATAAGTAGAAACAGAATAATCAGCAAACAGCTAGTGTCCATTAGAAACCAAAGGGGCAATCTATGTGTCAAGCTGGAGAACATTGATGGATTGTTACATGAGACCCTCACATCTCTTTTAATTGGGAGAAGGAGGAGGCAGGTACAGAATTCAAGAAGATGGACGGGGAAGCTCTTGAATAGATTGATGTAAAATACGAGCAGGGATTTGAGGCTTTGTTCTGAATAAATTTGGACCGATCTCCATGTCTGAATGAGTTGTATCGCAGGCGGCAGTTGGGGTCAAGGGAGGAAAGACCCTGAATGAATGTTTTAATTTGAATCTGACCATAGGGGAGGTGCCAGAGAACTGGAGAACTGCTAATACGATTCCACTTCACAGTAAGGGTGGGAGAGATAGACCAGGTAAATATAGACGAGCGAGTATTAGATCACTGTTAAGGAAACTGCTGGAGAAAATAGGAAAGGAGAAAATCGAACTCCAATCAGAGTCGCAAAGTTTGATCAGGGATAATCATCACGACTTTATCAGAAGGAAATCACATCCAATGGGTTTGGTTGAATTAGTTTGAGGAGGTTGATTGTTTAGTTTTGTAGGAAGGCCTTTGACAAATTTCCACCTGGGAAACTGAAAAATAAAGTAAAATCTCACAATATGATGGATAACTTGACAAGCTACAACGAAAATTGTCTTAGTAGCAGGAGACAGAGGATGGTGGGAGAAGGCTGTTTGTGTGACTGGAGACCAGTGTCCCCTGGTGTACCGCAGGGGTCAGTGCTGTGTCCTTATTGTTTGTGATATTCATTAAAAAAGATGTGAATGTGGAGGGGGCTAGGTGGAGAGTGGGGGAGGTGTGATAAGTAAGTGCATGTTTGACATAGAGATTGGCTGGGTGGTTAGCAGTGATGAGGAAGGCCTAAAGTTACAGGAAGATGCAGATTGTCTTGTCAGATGGGCGGATCAATGGCAGATAGAATGTAACCCTGATAAATATGCGGTGATGCCCTTTGGGAGAAGGAAACAGGCAGGGGAGGAATCAATGAATGGCAGCACACTGGGAAACTCAGAGTGTGTTTCTCCACACATCCCTGAATGTAACTGGACAGGTTAATGGACTAGTTAAGAATTGGACCTTGGGTGTAGCTAATCAGGGTGTAGATTATAAGAGCAATACAGGTCTTTGGTTCGGCCAAAATGGAGTACTGTATGTAGTTCTGGGAGCCACATTCCAGGAAGGATATGATTGCACTGGAGAGGGTGCAGAGGTGATTCACCAGGATATTCCCTGGGATGGAGCCTATCGGCTATGGAGAGGCTGGATAAGCTCGGGTTGTTTACTTTGGGTCAGAGAAATCTGAGGGGTCCGTGATTCAGTAGGATAAGATTATGAGGGACACGGACAGGGTAGATAGGCAGCAGCTGTTCCTTTTAGTCAGAGTGTTGAGAACAAAGGAGCACACTTTTAAAGTAAAGAGTTTGAGGTTTAGAGAGGATTTAAACATGTCTTTAACCTAGAGAGTGTTTCAGGTTCTGGGATTACTTCCTGAGAGGGGAATTAGCACGGGTAACCTCACAATCTTTTAATAATACTTGGACGAGCACTTGGAAGTGTCATAACATTCCAGGCTTTTAGCCTGCTGTAGGAAAGTGGGACTAATATCGATCGTGCTTTAGTTCTGTTGGCACAAAGTCTATGCTCCTGTGAGTGTATGGTGTGGAAGGTCAATTACTGAGCAGTTTAAGGCAGGAATTGATGAGTTTCTGAAGAGTATATTCACAAGGGTTATAAGAGTGAACTGTAATAACTTGTTAAATCAAGTCAATGTGAGGAATATGAGAAAACAAGTGCAGTTCCCTTACAGTTTGAAACCAGAGAATGGAGAACGGGGTACAGGGAAATGGGAGAACTATGAAGCCACTACTTCAGTTCTGTCTTCAAAGAACTTTCTAATAATACAAAGAAAACCAAGTCTGGTGTGGGAAAATGATAGAGTACATGGAACATAGGACATAGTAAGTAAATGGTTTAGGAGAAATTGTTGGGGCTGAAAGCAATGGTCATACACAACACTAACATAGATTTTTGAAATGGGAATTATGTTTGAGAAACAGACTGGGAGACAAATGAAAGAGAAGCAATGGATGTAAAATATTTTGATTTTTAGAAACATTTTGGTAAAGCCCCAAGCCCAGTTTGCAAAATCAAATCTGATTGGATTGGGGCGAATATATGGACATGTTTCTATAATGGGACAGCTGGCAGGAAACAGCGAATTGAAATAAACAGACTTGTCAAGCAACAGCCTGACATTGTCTGTAAGGTATGATTCTGTGAGTATGACTATATCCCAGACACCCCATCACCTTCCACGGATATCTCCTGTCTCACCAGCAGGACGGACATAGCAGAAGTGGCAGCACTGTGCGATACAGTTGGAAGGAAATTGCTCTTGGAGTCCTCAACAGTGACTCCGTATCCCACGGAGTCTCATGGCGTTAGTTTACAAATGGGAAAGAAAACCTCCTGCTGATTACCATGTACCAGCCTCTCTCAACTGATGAAGCAGTACTCCTCCATGCTGACCAACACTTGGAGGAAGCACTGAGGGTAGCACGGACGCAAGATGTACTCTGGGTGGAGGATTTCAATGTCCACCTCCAAGATTATCTCAGCTACAGCAATACTGATCGAGCTGGCCGGGTCCTAAAGGATTTAACTGATAGACTGGGTTATATCTGGAAGCAACTGGCAACTGGAAGCAACCAACCAGAGGAAAATACATACTTGACCACAGCCTTACTAATCTACCAGTTTCAGAAGTATCTATCCATAACAGTACCGGTAAGAGTGACCACAGCATAGTCATTGTGGAGACAAAGTTATACCTTCACATTGAGAATAACCTCTACCATTTTGGGTGATAATATCACGATGCCAAATAGGGCAGACGTCGAACAGATCTAGCAGCTCAAGGCTGGGTGTCCATCAGGTGTTGTGGGCTATTACTAGCAGCAGAATTGTACTCCTGCACAACCTCATGGCCTGGCGTATCCCCCTCACAACAATAACCATCAATCCAGAAGATCAACATTGGTTCAATGGAGTGTGCAGGAGGGTATGAGCAGCATCAGCCAAACCTGAAAATGTGGTGTCTGCCAGTTGAAGCTACCAAACAGGAATACTTGTGTGCCAAACAGCATAAGCAGCAAGTGATAGACAGAGCTAAGTGATCCCACAAGCAAAGGATCAGTTCTAAGCTCTGCAGTCCATCCACATCTAGTAGAGAAACGTTGGGGACAATTAAACAATTCACTGGAGGAAGAGATTCCACAAATAACCCCTTCCTCCATGATGGAAGAGCCCAGCACTTCAATCTATAAGATAAGGCTGATTCATTCGCATCGATCTTCAGACAGAAGTGCTGAGTGGATGATCCATCTCAGCCTCCTCCAGTGGTCCTTAGCAATTCAGTTACCAGTCATCAACCAATTCGATTCAGTCCACGCGATATCCAGAAACGGTTGGAGATACTGGATACTCCATAGGGTCCATAATCTGACAATGTTCTGGCAATAGTACTGAAAACATGTGCTCCATAACTTACCACTCCCCTCGTCAAACTGTTTCAATACAGTTACAACAATGGCTTTTCCCGATTATGTGGAAAATTACTACAAGTATCTTATGTATATAAAAAGCAGAACAAAGCCAATCCGGCCAATTACCACCCCATGAGTCTACTCTCGAGCAACAGTAAAGTCGTGGAAGGTCTCAGTGCTTTTAAGCAGCACCTGTTCAACAATACTCTGGTCAATGACGCCCAGTTTGGGCTCCATAAGGGCCACTCAGTTCCTGACCTCATTACCTTGGTTGAAACATGGACAAAAGAGCTGAATTCCAGAGGTGGGGTGAGAGTGACAGCCCTTTAAATCAAGGCTGCATTCGACCAAGTGTGGTATCAAGTGGCGTAAACAAAACTGGAATCAATGGGTATCAGGGGCACACTGCCTGCTGGTTAGAATTATACCTGACACGTAGGAAGATGGTCATGGTTGATTAAGGTCAGGCAACTCAGCTCCAAGTCTGTAGGAGTCCCTCGAGCAGTGGCCGAAAACTTCTTCAGGGCTGGTTCATCAATGACAAGATCTGGACAGTATCCAGTTTGACAAATGGCAAGTAATATTCAGGCCACACAAATGCCAGACCCTGACCATCAATAATAAAATGCAATCTAAGCACGTGGCCTTGGAATTCAATGGTGTTACCATCACTGAATCCCCCAGTATCAAAATCCTGGGGGGGTAATCATTGCTCACAAACTCACTGGACGCGCCACATAAACCCAGTAACTACAATAGCAGGTCAGAAGCTAGGAATACTGCGGCGAGTAAATCAATTCCTGACTTCCAAAAGTCTGTCCATTATCTATAATGCATAAGTCAGAAGTGTGATAGAATACTCCCAATTTGCCTGGATGAGTGCAGCCCTAACAATACTCAAGAAGCTTAATACCATCCAGGACAAAGCAGCCAGTTTGACTGTCCCTTCATCCACAATGCTCCACCATCAATGCTCAGCAGCAGCAGCAGCAGCAGTGTTTTACTATCTACATGCTGCAATGAAATGATTCACCAAAGATGCTCAGAGACCATCTTTCCAACTCACGACCATGTCTATCTAGAAGGACAAGGGCTGCAGATGTATGGGAATACCATCATCTTCAGGTTCCCCTCCGCGCCATTCACCATCCTGACTTGGAAATATATCACCGTTCCTTCACAGTCACTGGGTCAGAATCCTGGAATCCCCTCCCTAATGGCATTGGAGGTCAACCACAGCAAGTGGACTGCAGCGTTCAACAATGCAGCTCACCACCACCTTTTCAAGGGCAACGACGGGCAGGCAATAAATGCTGGCCCAACCAGTGACACCGAGATTCACGAAATAAATATATAGAAATTAAGAGAGGAAGCTTGCTGAGGTGTCGCAGGGATTGGTACTTAGGCCCCAGCTGTTCGCAATTCCCTTTAAACATTTGGTTGCAGGAATCAAATACAATATATTCTAGACTGCTGACAGCAATACGTGACAGATGGAGAACAATGTGGATAGAGGTGACAGTGTGCCCTTTGCTGAAACGATAAATTGGCAGCCTACCATTTAAAAAGGATTTGTTGAAACATGTTGATTTACAAAGGGACGTATGCTCCTTTTTGTTGTTTCCTTGTGCATAAACCTCTGAGGCCAAGGGCGGGGGAATGCGTTCTGCAACCAGAAGTCAATACTGGGAATGGCATTGGCACGCTGACCAGTGTATATAGACCCACCAAGTGGGGAGCTGTAACAGTGCAAAAGATCTGGATCTCCCTGTACACCAGTCGCTGAAAGCAATATTGCAGAAACAGAAAGCAGTGAGGAACATAAATGGTGTGTTGACGTTCATTTCAGGGGACGTGAGTCCAGGAGTAAGGTTGTCTTACTGCTGCTGTACAGGGCCTTGGTGAGACATCATATCGAACATTGTGCAGTATTATGTGCAATTTTGGTCTCCTTACCTAATAAAGGACAAACCTGACATTGAGGGAGAGCAGTGAAGAATGACCAGACTGATCTCTGGGATGACAGGCTTTTTGTGTGGGCAGAGTTTGGGGGGACTGGGCCAGTATTCCATGGGGTTGAGGAAAATGAGTGGAGAATTCAGTGAAATATATAACACTCTGACAGGGTTAGACAGATTAAGCAGAGATAATGATTCCCCTGTCTGGGACGTCTAAAACAAGGGGACACAGTATTAGGTACACTCTGCATTGAGATGAGAATAAATGTCTGCACTCACAAACTGGAGAACCTGGGGAATTCGCTTGCACCTGGAAACCAAGAGACTGATTATGAATAAGGATTTAAAGACAGTAAGGGATGGTGGGAGAGCAGGAGTACGGTGTGGAAATGAAGTGCCAACTATCATTATATTGAATTCGGTAACAAACTCGATGGACCAAACGGACTACTGCACCGACTATTTTATAGCTTTCCAAGGTTACTCAAATAAACGGATATGTACATCATGTGGGGTAAATGCATTGAGGAGATTTTTTCCATGAAATAGAATGGGGGAGGCTCAATGTGTTGGATGACTTACTCTTTCCCGCTCTTTCTGTGCAGTCTGTGGGAAGACTCTGCAAATGGTGTCCCAAGATCTCAGCTGTTCGGAAGGGGGTCTCTGCAGGGTCGACAGGAGTGTGTTCCCATTCCCTTTTCCGACACTGATGCTGAGGCCGGGTGTTCTGTCCGGTTTCAGCTTTTCAGACCTCGAAGTAGTTTGATACAATTGAGTGCCTTGCTTGGCCGTTTCAGAGACCATTGGAGAGTTTATAACATGTCAGGGTCTTTGGAGCAACTTTTAGGACAGCCCAGGAAATCATAGGCGATTCACTTCCTAAAAGTATATTGGAGAAGGAAATTATGTTTACAATCGATATTGGCTTCAAGGTCACTATTACTGGCACCAGATTTTAGATCTCGATATTTCATTAATTGTATTTAACTTCCACCCGCTGCCAGAGCATTAGCCTGGTCTGGATTAGTAATCCAGTGACATTTCCACAACAGCACCATCTCCACATGGGGACTTATCGGAAACCACACTGAACAGGTTATTTCTGGGTTGCTTGACAGCTCTGTCAAAAAAGGCCTCCCACCAAATTGACTGTCGTGATGAGACTGAGGTGGTGGTAATTGGTCAGATTGTAATTATTCCCCTCTTAGGTAACGGGACATAGTTGAGTATTTTCCCACATTGCCAGGGAGATGTCAGAGATGGAGCTGGAATGAAACAGCTTCCCCACGGCTTGTTGTGCAGCACATGTTTTCAGTCCTATCACAGGAATGGAGTCAGGGCCCATTGCCTTTGTCGTATCTGCTGTGTTCATCTATTTCTTCATGTCACGTGCAGCAAATCGAATTAGTTGAAGACTGGCATCTGTGATTCTGTGGACATCATGATGAGGGTGAGGTGTATCATCGACTCAACACTTCTGGCTGAGGATATTGCAGATAAAACATCCTTCTATTTTACACCGATGTGCAGTTTGTTCCATTATTTAGGATGGGGATGTTTGTGGAGCCCTCTCCTCCAGTCGTTTGTTAATCGTCCATCACCATTTATAACTGAATGTGGCAGGATCTCAGGGCTTCGTTCAGATCTGTTGGTCAAGCCCGGTAGCTTTAATGAGTTAACATCAGGTTAAGGTTCATGTGGTTCTGACTCTGACATGTTCACCCACACTCGTCACTGAGCCATAGATGGTGTTGATGGTAATGGCAAACTGAGGTATTATCGTGGCAAAATGTTACAGATTGTGTATGAATGCAGGTCTGCTTCTCCTGCTGCTGTGGTCTACAGCACTACATGAATACGCAGTTTCGAGCTGCAATATCTGCAATGCAATTCTGCTGTCTGTTCCTCAATCCTCCGAGAGACCCATTCACCCATCAGCCCTGCACTCAGTGACCTAACCTAGGTTCTGATGTAGAAATATTTCCATTTTCAAACTCTCATTCTGCTGAGGGTCTGTCTCCCCGGTTCTTGCTTCCAATCTGACACATTCCGCAAAAGCATTTAACTGATCTTAATTCAAATGTTTAATTCACCTGAATCTTTTTCCTTGAGAAATACCATCTTCTGTGTTTAAAGTGAATGTGTTTCCTCTGTTTCTTTCCCTGACCATGACTGAGAGATCTGTAGTGTCAGTGATGCCAGCCTTCTGTAGTTTCAGATACAATGAATTCTCTGGATTCCCAATCATCTTCACCACATTGTATGTTCCCTCTTTTGGTTTGATGCCTTCTCACGCATGGCTGCGTTTTCATCCCATGAGTATGTTTCATCTTCTTGGGGTTGCATTTCTGGTATTATCTTCCGAATTATCCCCGGAACCTCCTCCCATTGCTGCTCCATGGTCATTCCTGCTCAGCTCCCCTTCCAATTAACTCTGGCCAGCTACGTCCGCATGTCTTTGCAGTTACATTGCTTAATCATAACCACATTACATCTTGAAGAAGCATTGGATAAAAACTGAAAGAAGCAGTTTTGAGAGATGGGACACGAAAAATAATTGGTGGGTTTCTTAACGAGATACAAAGGGAGAACGAGAGAAAGGATATAGATATGAAGATGTGGAAAATGAGAAAGCTACATTATCGAAAGAAGTAGATGTTCATCCCCCAATGTTTTGGCAATGCCTGTGTGCTGTGGTCCTTTGTACAGTGCATGTACAGCAGAGTAATATGTTCAAATGCTGAGTCTGATGCCAGAATATTTATCGCCAATAATATGACAGACACTAGCTTTGGAAAGAACCCAACAGGCCAATATATTGAAGTCCCGGTAGAAAGGGGATTAACTGAAATAAGTTCGGACACTAGAATCAAGAATTTGGAGCACACATCCTGGTAAGAATGAGAGATTAGAGTTGCGAATCCCAGAAAAGGAGGGAACGTTGAAAGGATCAAATCAGGATTTAATGTTTTATCAATTTTATACATCATATGCATCATTTTTCGTTAACTGTGTCTCTGTGGTTCATTTACAATGTGTTGTACACGTGTGAAAAATACTACTTATCTGCACACACACACATTGATTAAACAGTGTATATAAAATCACTTTTCCACCATTAAAACTGTCCTGTTGTCGTGTTATGGGGATACATGAACACCAACTAGCCACCAAAAGACATGACCCACTATCAATATATTCCATACATACAGACAACGAAAGGCACCACTTTGACTGGGACAAAGCACGTACACATGCTAAGACACGCAAGGACCTTCTTAGAGAAATGGCATTCCAACCAGAAGTACATCAATAAATGCATCAATTTCGATCCTGTCTGAAGTCGCTTGTTAAAATAACCGGAAATGACATCACCCACTTTAAGAAACCAAGATCTATAAATAGAGAGACGAGATGTACCACCAGAGCTTCAATGGAGACTCTCACTGATGATGTCACCTAGTCATGGTGACGAAACATCTGAAAACACACCTCCAAGCTCAGCGATCTAACTTGCACACATATAAATTGTTATTTTTTATTTTTTAGTGGAATTTAGGAGTTCTATGTCGCTCACGTTTTAACAGATTTTGATGTGAGGTGAGTTTTTTCTGAGTGTGTGGTTTTAATTAACAATGGGATTCGACATTGATGCCACAACAGTTTGGGGCCTTGCCGTAAATTTGGACAGATTTGAACAGATTTGGGGTACAAAAGGTCCCAGCAAATTCCAACTCATGGCAATTAGTTACTTTCATTTTCAAATAAAACTAGTGAGAAAATTCGTTTAATTTTGTTATTTGTGGTTGATTAAATTAAAAGTGAGGGAAATGGTTTCTAACATTTATAAAGAGGTTCCCAAATTTTCCAAGGAAGTTTAGAAGGACAGAAGGAGGACATTTTTTTAGAATTAGCAAATAGCTTGGAATTGGGTTTAACCAGGGAGAAAAGGGAAGCTGAAATTGTAACGGAGTTGGTCAAGCACTTTGATGTATCAGAGAAATAGGCAACTGCAATAGAGTTAGAAACACCATAAATTGCAAATATGGCAACTGGAGATAGAAAATAAATAAAGGGATGGAAACCAAAAGGGAAGAAAGAGAAAGAGAGGAAAAAGAAAGAGAGAGAGGATTTGAAATTCAGAAGTTGGGAATTAGACAAGAAAGTTAAATTAACAGGATGGAGATGAAGGGAGAACGTAGGGATCTATACAACTATGTTAATAACTTGCCTTATTTCGGTGAGAAAAATGTCAAAAACTGTTTTATTTCATTTGAAAAAATGGCTCGGCGGATGATGTGTCCAGTGAAATTGTGGGTAATGCTCGTTCAGACTAAGTTGGTGGGCACAGCTGGTGAGGTATGTGCAGCGCTGTTGCATGAGGGGTCAAGAGATTATCAAGATGCCAAATTGGCTAATTTGATTGGTTATGAATTGGTACTAGAAGCATATAGACAGACGTTCAGAAAAATAGAAACGGAACCAGGTCAGACTTATATTGAGCTTGAAAGAATTAACCACAGTCATTTTGATAGGTGGTTGCTGGCCTTAAAAAGGGGAGATTAATCTGCTGGAGAAGTTAAAAGACTCACTTGCAGAGATGGCAAGAATTCATGTGAATGTACCGAAAGTTCAAGAAGTGAGAAGCGCGGCAGAAATGGCAGGTAAATATGCATTGGGGCATGTGATTATGTTTAGCTTCTGGCAGGACTTTCATCCTGTGAGGGATAGAAATTGGGAGAAGGGAAGATCACACATTACAAAGCGAGTTTTAGCGCACAAAACTTTACCACAGGTGAAAAAAGAAGCCCAAAGTGTTTGAAATGTGGTGAAAGGCCTCAGGTGTCCTCACTATAAGGGAGTGGAACACATAAAATTACAGTGCCGATGGTTTAAGAAGGGCACAGGGAAAATGTCTTTTCACTGAAGTAAGCTGGGACACACAGTGCTGGGCATTGAAGGAAGTCACTTTGGGAAGAGATGTGGTAGAAGAGGCTAAGCCCAGTGGCATTAGTGAAACTGGTAAAGGAGACCCCAAGTGGAGCCGAGGAGCTGCAGGACAGTGCACAGCCGAGGCAGGGGCTGGGTATAGAGGCAGTGCCTGATCTCTGAAAGAATTCGACTCTGTAGATAGCGTTAACTCAGAAAGAACAGGGGAGAAGAACAAGAAGCTATAATTTTGTGAGATACGGGATCTGCTCAGTCTCTAATAGTTGATAAGTGAGGCACCAGAAAAGCACAACAGATCAGGCAGCATCCGAACAGCAGGACAATCGAATATCAGATATAAATCCATCGTCAGGAATATGGAGGGGGGACAAGGGGGCTGAAAGGTAAATACGACGGTAGTAGCTGGGCTGAGGGTCACTGGGAAGGCAATAAGAAGATGTCGTTGGGAGTGATAGTGATATGTCGGAAGGGAGGGTGGAGTCGATAGGTGGAAAGGAAGATGGTCAGTTAGGGCAGTTCAAGAGGGCATTGTTAGGTTCAACGGTTGGATCTGGGAGAGGTTGGTGGAGGGGAGATATGGAATTTGGTGAAGTCAAAGTTGATATACAGTTTGAGGGTTCCAGCTGTCCTACCACCGATAGGTGTCCTATCACCCTCCTGCTCGACTTATCACCATCACACCCCACCTGCATCGACCTATCGCCTTCCAAGATCCCTTCCACTCAGCTCTGCCCCCACCCTCCCATTTATTTCTCAACCTTCTTCCCCCTCCCTTACCCCCACTTTTCTGATGAATGATTTATGCCTGAAACGTCAACTCTCCTGCCCCTCGGATGCTGCCGATATGCTGTGCTTTTTCAGCCCCACACTTTTCAACTCTCATCTCCAGCATCTGCAGCCCTCACTTTCTCTCGGCCGCTAATAGTAAGAGATGAAAGTATTTTCACGCTCTCTGGAATGTTAATCAAGAGGGTGATAATTTGTAGAATGGGGACAGAAATTAAGCATTCCCTTGTGTAACATCAGGATGCAGTGCCAAAGCAAGGTAGGGGAAGTAACAGTGACAGTGAGTAACAGAGTGTCAGTTCTAGGAATACAGTTTGTTCTTGGGAACAATTTAGTAGGAGGCGAGGTAGGAGAGGCACCCCTTGTGGTGGAGGAGCCAACGGAAGACGAGGGAATAGAGGTGTTGAAAGAAAAAATACCGAGGAATTTCTTCCAGACTGTATAGTATTAAGATCCCACTGTCATAAGTTAAAGCAGGAAGGGAAAACGAAAGGAAAAGACAAATGAGTCGATGCTTAGTAAACTGAGACCCTGTTTGATATAACGGTGCGGAAAAAACCTGAACAGGCAGAGGATCAGGCAGAGGTGTTTAGTCCTGAAAGGCTAATGGACTTACAACAGATATATACACACACGTACACATGCACATACACAGAAAAGGAATCAGAATATATTGTCGAACGTTATTAACTTAAAGATAGAATCCTAAAACTAAAATGGAGACCCCGATAGGTTAGTGCACAAGGGAAATGGGCCGAAGTGCAGTGCACCACATTGTGTTAGCGGTAGCATGCAATGTTATGGCTAGCAAATAAACTAGTTGTAGACGGTCACCTAGGTGTTCAGAAGACTCAGGCTAAGGTACAGAAGCATTTCTCGTGACCTGAAATGCACAAGGATGTGGTTAATTTTTGTTGTACATGACATACATACCAAATGGTAGGTAAGTAACAGGCAGTAATAAAACCAGCACCTTTCTTGCCAATTTCTGTATTCGAAGAACATTTCACGCGGGTTATGATTAATTGTGTAGCTCCCCTTTCTAAAATAGAAGTGGAGACCAATATTTGCTTCCCATAATGGATGTGTCTACCAGATTTCCAGGGGCAATTCCATTGCGGAGTGTTAAGATAAAAAGGGAGGTGGAGGAGTTGGTAGCTTTCTTTACTCGCTGTGTGCTATGCAGTAAGATTCAGTCAGACCAAGGGTCTCATTTACCACTCAGCTGTTTAAGAAAGTCATGGATAGCTTCAGCATACAACAGTTTAAATCAAGTGCGTCAGATCCTGAATCCCAGGGAGCCTTGGAAAGTTAGCATCAGACGCTGAAAACCATGTTAACCGCGTACTGTTATGATTACCCGGATGGTTGGAATAAAGGCATCTCATTCTATTGTTTGCCATTAGAAATGTCCCAAATAAATCTACTCTGTTTACCCTTTTGAGTTAACATTCGTACATGAAGTGAGAGGTCCTTTGAAATTAATTAACTATAAATTGACAGGACCGCAGTCAGAAATCTCACACTTGGATTATGTGTGTGAGGTGAAGGAGAGAGTAGATAGAGTAGGTGAGTTTGCTAAACAGTATCTGAAGAGCACAACATAGAATGAAGCAGGTGGCAGATAAAAACGCTGAAAGTTTGAAGATTTCCCGTGGGGATGACGTATCAGTATTGCCACCAGTGGTAGGAAATCCCTTCAAAGCCAGGTTTAGTGGCCCCTTTCAAATTAAAAAAAAATGTGGAGTCAGTTAAGCTATCGAGTAAAGATACTGGTGATGACAAAAAAACTTTATCGAGTATTCCATATGGATGAATAATGCACCAGCCACATTTAAGACTCAGGAACAGAGTTGTGACCAGATGAACAAATTGTGCAGTTTATCTGTATGATGTAGTGATCTTTAGTAAGTGATTGAAAGCTCAAATGTTACAGTTGGCAGAACATGTTGAACGATTACAAGAAGCAAACTTGCTAATAAACTTAAAGAAAACAGAATTCGCGAAGGCAGAGGTGACGTTCTTGGGACATTACATTGGACATGGAAGGTTGACCCCACGGAACACAAAGACGAAGGGCTTTGAGGAATTTCCATGACGATCCTCGAAGAAAGAGGTGGTTCAATTTTTGGAACTGAGTGGATTCGATCGGAAGTTTGTTGCAAACTTCAGCAGCGTATTGGCACCACTGATGGATTTATTAAAGAAGAACATAGAATTGTGGTGGACAGAGCAATGTCAGGAGGCATTTGAGAATTTTTAAAGCAGGATTAATCACCTCGCCAGTTTTCGTGACACCAAATATTTTGAAACCCTTTGAAAATAGTATTTGATACTAGGGGTATATGGCTCGGAGATGTGTTGATACAGAAAGATGATGATGGAATGAAATGGCCAATTGGCTACTTGTCGAAACAACTCAATATCCACCAGAAAAAAAATTAAAATCTCCATTATTGAAAAAGAATGATTAAGTTTCGCACTGGCCTGACAATATTTTAATGTTTATATGAAAAACAAATTTTCGGAGATGGTTGTGGACAACGACAAACTTCTCGCATTTTTTGGAATATTTGAAGACTAGAATATGAGAGTATTTCATTTGAGTCTTATCTTACCGACTTTAAACTTACAAAAGGTACATGCTGTGGGTCCTAAAATGTGATAGCAGATTCGTTATCGCCGATTTAAAGGAAAAAGATTTGACTTATTCCAGTGTTTTATAGGTGTGCAGAATTAATATGAATGATAGAACTGTGATTAATACTTTTGTATTTCATAATAATGGGATTAAGAAGTACAGGCAAAGAAACGAAGCCATATTTTCATTCTGCTGGTTCATTGTTTTTTATCTGAAGGGGTAAGGTGTTATGAGGCTAAAAACACGTCCGGTCACTTTAAGACAGAATGGGTTTTGCTGAATAGAAAGTACAGCCACAGATGCCAGCTAAAGGTCAGACTGTTCCACATGTCAACATTAGCTGGGAAATGGATACCTGGGTTTCGGTTGCTGTTTTGACAGCAATTCAAATGCAACCGAAGAGTTTAAATAACGCTCAGGTACCAGAAGCCAACGGAACTTGAATATTATTGTTAGGACACCTGGAAAGCAATCAAATTATGAGAATTATTGTATCATGGGGTGTATATAAACCCACCATTTTGAACACGAGAGGGACTGCTGTAGAGCAGGAGTGAGATCTGGCCATTTCAACACTCTCCATCAAGGATACATGTTCATGTCAAACCTACTTGCAGTAAAACAAAACATGACCCAGAGAGATCAGAAGCTGGAAAAGTAAACTCAGCGGGGAAGGTAGAGACTGTGTGGCCTTGAGATTGTAATGTTTAATTTGTGGGTTGATGGAACAACATATTTATACAGAGTTGGATTCAGATAGTAAGTAGCTAAGACAAGAGGGACTTGTATTTGTGAATAGTTGTTATTTAGTGTTCACTATTAAATTTAAGAAACTAACTTATTTATTTTTGTTTAAATAGTGGATGTAGGAAATCTGTGTCGCTCAGATTTTAGCAGATTACGAGGTGAGGCGAGCTTATCTGGGTGTTTGGTTTTAATTAACAGAAAGGTTCGACTCCACCTTGTAAATGTCCATCCATGCTAACCACATTTCCCTGCAATTGGCCATATCCTTCCAGTCCTTTCCTATCCACATGTTTAACCAAATGCTTTTGAAATGTTGTTAATGTATCCCCCTCAACCACATCTGCTGGCAGCTCATCCACGTACCAGCCCTCTGTGAAACGAAGTGACCCCCCAGGTTCTCTTTCATTCCTTCCCCTTTAACCTTAAACTGATTCCCTCTAATCCTAGATTCTCTACACCTTGGAAAAAGACTAAGAGCATTAACCCTATCCATACCCCTGGTGATCTTATACAGCTCCAAAAGATTACCCACCCCCCTCAGTTTCCTACACTCTAAATAAAATGTCCTACCTTGCCCAACCTTTCCCTATAACTCAGACCATTGGGTCCTGGCAATGTCATTGTAAATTTCTTCTCTGCTTTTTCTAATTTCATAACATCCTCCCTATAACACGGTGACAAAAACTAAACACAATACTCCAAGTGTGGCCTTACCAAAGGCCTGTGCAACTGCAAAATAAATTCCCAACATCTGTACTCAATGTCCTGCCTGATGAAGGCCAGTGTGCCAAATGCCTTTTTCACTGCCCGGTCTACCTGTGATTCCACTCTGAAAGAACCGTGCACCTGAACCCCAAGGTATTTCTGCCCACTACACACTTTAAGCCCCTCCAATTCACCATGAAACTCCAAACTTGGTTTGAGTTTCCAAAATGCAAGACCTCACACATCTGTATTAAATTCTATTTACCATTTGTCGACCCACTTGCCCACCTGATTAAGGGCCTGCTGCAATTTCTGATAAACGTCCTTACTGAGCACGCTCCCAATTACTTTTGTGTCATCTGCAAACTTACTAATCATACCTTGTACATTGTCAACCAAATCATAGATAACAAACAGCTATGGACCTAGCCTCCAGTCTGACAAGCATCCTTCCACTAAACCCGCTGTTTCCTACCATCAAGCCAAATGTGTATCCAATTGGCTAGTTCCGCCAGCAATCTACGTGATGTAACCTCCCAGTACAGCCTGCCATGTGGAACCTTATCAAAGGTCTTACTGAAATCCATAGAGACTACATCTATCACTCTGCCCTCATCAAACTTCCTGGTGACGTCATCAAAGGACTCTAAGAAATTTGGGAAGCATGATCGCCCACTCACAGGTCTATGCTGACCGGTCCGAATCAAACCCTGTGTAAGTAATGGGTGCAGTCAATGGTATGCTATCCTTCATCGTAAGATGATTCGAGTACATAAGTAAAGCCATCTTCCAGCTGTTGTAGAGCCTTGCTGAAAGAGCATTTGGGGCACTCTGTACAGAGTTGATCTCCTTTGTAAGGAATGATCTCCTAACCACAGACACGGGTGATGGTAACATGAGGATAGAGTAAAGAAGCTGAGTGTTTAATCTGTAGAGCTGTGAGCGACGAAGAAATGGTGATGCTGAAACACGAGGTGTGGCAACAATCACTTATTTCCAAAACAGACATTGACAGGGAGAGAAATTCCATACTTTACCCAGAATTGATTGGTTTGCTTTATTGCCACGTGTACCTCAGTACAAGGAAACACTTTATTTATGAGTAGTGGAGGAAGATCATAGTAAATATGGTCAGACAGATCATAGGGTGGAAATAGGCTTGGACAGAGTAAGGCATACAGGTTTCACTGCACAGGACGTGCACTAGACAAGATCAACGTGAACAAGATCAGCATTATTTGAACTTAGAGAGTCCATTCATCAGTCTAACGTGACTTTCCTATAGTTTATATGTCTTAATTAACAGTCAGCGTGTGAGCCCGTACTGAACATCAGGTTGCTCACAATCCCCAACAGCAACCACAATACCTTCCATCTGAAACAGGTAGCCATTCCCACCAGCTTCAACCCTACATAGATAACTCCAGGCTGCCTTCTCGGAGATGGAATTTGCCTTCTTGAGAGTTCACACAAGACATATGGCTTCCCTGCCCACCACTAGAAAACTACGTTAAAGTCCCACGAGTGTATCATAAGCAACGGAGCCAAGAGGAATAATGTGGAGCAGTCTGTCTGTGCAGCCTCTGCTCCACTTCTTCATCATGTTAGAGCATCGGTTAGGAGACAGTGAGGACTGCCGATGTTGGAGATCAGAGTAGAGCCTCGATTGCTGGAAAAGCACAGCAGGTCAGGCAGCATCCGAGGAGGAGGAGAATCTGCGTTTCGGGCATAAGACATTCATCAGGAATCAGCATCAATTACCTCATTCTGCCCCCGTGTACGTGCATTGAGGTGGGAATAGCCTCCTCCTGTCCTGTATAAGTGACTCAACGGACTGACTGGCTTCAACCTCGTCCGATTGGCCTGACTGGGTTACCCCTGGTTCCGGTTTGACAGCTCGATGTACAGACAAGTGCGATGATGCTGCAGCTTTAAAAGGTTATTTTGTCCTGGATTCTTTTAAGCGAAAAATTGAATGATCATTACCAAGCTGGCTAGTTAAGACCACTTGACTAAACAGCTAGGGAGGCCTTGGGTTTATTTTAATGCAGCCTGAATGGGTATGGCCAGCTCTCACAGATAAGGAACTCGGGTTTTGGTTTCTCAGCAACATCAGAAACTATTGGGGTCTCCACAGAGTTGGAATCTCCTAGCTGCGACTCTCTCTGAATTTTCTCTTGATGCTGGTTTAATTCCTGGATTGGAGAAATGTTTGTGACAATCTGTGTCTTAACACTTCTTTTTGCCAAGGGCTGTGTTTATGGAATTTTCCTGCATTCGAACAGTTCATTAGTAATAGTTCCTAGATCTGTTATTCTGTTAACTTGGCCAATAGAATTGTTATTCTAAATTTCTCTTTCTTTTGTTTTATTTCACCTTTCGTGTTTAAATAAATTGTGTTTTGCTTCACACCAAGTAGTTTGACGAGTCACATTGCATCTGGAACAGACACTTTACATTTACTTCAAAAGAGAAAAAGTTTCTAGATTACCGCCTTCAAATATTTTCGAGGGGCTCTGGTGTGGCCCATCACACTAGACTCCTTCTCTTCCCGAGTAATAGGCTGGAGGCACTGAATGGGCTGTCCCCGTTCTTCTCCAGTAGTGTCAATGGGCTGAACGAGTTCCTCATATTCCTGTGAAAGCCGAGTGAGGTACTGATTGAACTCTTGCTTTACTGTGGCAATGTGCAGTGTCTGGCAGTGCTGTAACATGAATGTTATTGACCCTTTAACAGCACAAGCAGTCTGGGTCTTGCTGTACATGGACACAGACGCGTTCAGGAGCTGACGGGGGACAAAATGTTCTGAACATTGTGGAATCTTCAGTGACCTTCCCCACTTCTGATCTTATGGTGGAGAGACATTGATGAAGCAGCTGAAGATGTTTGTGAAGAGGAAGCTACCCTGAGGATCTCCGACAGAGGTGACCCAGGACTGAGATGATGAACATCTTCCTTTGTGCCATGTTTGACACCAAACACTGGAGAGTTTACTCTGATTCCCATTAAGTCCAATTTTGTTAAGCTCCTTGATGTCAACAGAAGCCAACCACGGCCATGATATCAGGGCCAGACATTTTAACCTGAACTCTTGTGTCAAACTCTTTTGTTTACATCAATAGGCCATGATATTGGAGCAGCAAATGTTCTTCGAACAGGTGGTATTAAATGTCAGGTTATCTCTTCTCAAGAGTGTTCGGGGAGCTTGATGACTGAAAGTATTTGAAGAGTAGGTTGATGAATATTGACCTGTCAGAGAGTTGGAAGCTATGAAGAATTGTGTATGAAAGAGGATTTGAGACCAAGAGCAGATCAGTCATGATCTTAGTGAAGGGCAGGCAGGTTTGGGGAGTGAACGACCTGTTCCTGTTTCTGATGTTCTCACAATCTGTAATTGGAAAGTTAGTGGATGTTATTTTCATAAATGTGCAATTACTGAATATTGCAGTCAGGGAGACGAGAGGATTTTGTGAGACATGTCTGGGTGAGGTATGGGAGCTGTATTTTCAGTGAATTTGGGTCTACAACATGGCCAACAAATGAAGCACAAGTTGCAGAGAGGGGAAGCATTGTAAAGAGAGATGAGGGGGCTCTTTCATACCCATCCTAGGTTTTTCAATTACATTTCTCAAATCACTTCAAAGCGTGTGGGACAGTCTTGAAGGGCTGAATGGTCTGCTCTGTTTCTGTGCAACAGGTTATAGGAGTAAGTGGCCTCCAACTGCTCCTGTCTACCAAGTTTGAGGGGCTGAGTGGAACACAGAAACATGGGACTGAGGAACAGGAGTGGGTCATTAGATACTTTGAGCCTTCCCCACAAGACACTAAGAGTGTGGCTGATCAGGTTGGGGTCTCAGTCTCACTTTCCTGTCTGTGTCTCATTATCCGTGACTCACTTCTTTGTCAAATATGTAAATAATTCAGCTTTCAATCAATGTGAAAATAGAGGCACGATAAATTTCCAGTGAAGAGAATTCCCAAGTTAAATATCCTTTCAGAATTTTTCCTCATCCCAGTTATAGAATCAGAGAGTCTTGCAGAACGGAAACAGACCCGTTAGTCCAATCTGTTCACTCCGATCAGATATCAAATCTCATCCAGTCCCATTTGCCAGTATTTGGCCAAAATCCCTCCTCTTTCGATGTGTGATTGTAAATGTGCGATTGTAACCGCCTTCACCACTTCTTCAGACAGCACTTTCTGTATACACACCACTCTCTGTGTGAAACATTTACCTTCAGTTCCCTTGTAAATCATTCGCACACTGCCCTTCAACCGATGCCCTCTTGTTCTGGACTCCCAGTAGGCCATATTGGGGAGACTTGCGGAACGTTTCAGAGAACACCTCTGGGACACCCGCACAAACCAACCCAACCGCCCCGTGGCTGAACATTTTAACTCACCCTCCTACTCCGCCAAGGACATGCAGGTCCTTGGCCTCCTCTATCGCCAGACCATGGCAACACGACACCTGGCGGAAGAGCGCCTCATCTTCCGCCTTGTAACCCTCCAACCACAAGGGCTGAATTCAGATTTCTCCACATTTCTCATTTCCCCGCCTCCCCCCACCTCATCTCAGTCTCAACCATCGAACTCAGCACCGCCTTCTTGACCTGCAATCTTTTTCCCGACCTCTCCACCCCCATACCCTCTCCGGCCTATCACCCTCACCTTAACCTCCTTCCGTCTATCGCATTTCCAACGCCCTTCCCCCGAGTCTCTCCTCGCTACCTCTTCTCTTAGCCTGCTTGGCACACCAGCCTCATTCCTGAAGAAGGGCTTATGCCCGAAACGTCGATTCTCCTGCTCCTTTGATGCAGCCTGACCTGCTGCGTTTTTCCAGCAACACATATTTCAGCTTTGATCTCCAGCATCTGCAGTCTTCACTTTCTCCTAACTGGGGTGGTGTACACAGTCCTACCTGCTGGGAGGGTAACTGCTCCTGGTTTACAGATTAATTCACCAATAATCACTGCACGGGTCGCTGTGCTGGTCAGACTATCTGGTTGAGGTTTATAGATAATGCAATGATGTGGGCTGTGCAGCTCTCCGTGCTGGATGGATATGTAGCCTGTGAGCAGTATATCATGTTGGTGGTGTGAATGGGGGGGAGTGGGGGGGAAGGTGATGGACAGGTCAAGGAGTTCGCCAGGACGTTCTGTCCCCGACATTCTATAACTACATTCCCCGGAACGTTCTGTCCAAAACATTCTATAACTGCCATTCCCCGGAACGTTCTGTCCCTGACATTCTATAACTGACATTCCCCGGAACGTTCTGTCCCCAACATTCGAAAACTGGCATTCCCCGCAACATTCTGTCCCCAACATTCTAGAACTGACATTCCCCGGAACATCTATCCCTGACATTGTTTGTGAACAGCCGGGCGTCAGCGAATTGAACAAACGATAAGATCCCGGTCCAGGGAGAAGGAGACACTGCTCCGAAGGCCCCTCAGGCAGTATAAGGGGTGAATACGTTTTCCCTGCGTTTACATTTCTTCAAGACACAGGATCGACCACAATTTAGACCAAAATACAGGAATTCCCAAATTCCGTTTGTCTTCAGGAAACTGGGAGAGAATCATTCAGGACAGCAACATTTCCACCCTCCGTATTCGGAACTGGGAAGGAGTGACCTGTTTCTGCTCTCGAGTGATCGAGTGTGTGGGAATGTTCTAGAAACCATCTGTCCTTATGGATGTAACTCTGCGTGTTTGGGGAGGGAGGGTTTCTTGTGGATTATGTCACATTTTTGTCATTAATTCCGACCTTTCCATTTGTTATTCCAGCTCCAATTAGTTTAATAAATCCCTGAATACAGAGACACATTTGAAAATCTCACTGGGTCCTCGATCAAACGGGTCCCTTTGCCTCCAGGCTGATGGATAATGGGTTTGTTTTCCTTCCTCACAGTTAACGTAGTGACCATCTACGTCCTGCTTTATAAAGATTGTGGATTGTCTACATGTGTCAGACGTTACCTGGGGGCCATGGCAGCGGCGGATCTCCTGGTCATTATCCTCGACCTGATCCTGAGACACATTCCCATTGTTTATCGGGAACAGTTTGATTTCCTGGTGTACTCCGTCCCCGTGTGTAATATCCACGCCGTCCTGCTTTATGCAGCCACTGACTGCTCTGTCTGGTTCACCGTCACTTTCACCTTTGATCGGTTTGTGGCCATTTGTTGCCAGAAGCTGAAAAGTAAATATTGCAGTGAGAAAACGGCGGCTGTGGTTCTGGGAGCAGTGACTGTGCTGAGCTGTTTAAAGAACATTTCCTGGTATTTTATGCTCACGGCTCGGTATTGGCTGGCGAACATCCCCTGGTTTTGTGATATAAAACTCGCTGTTTATTACTCCAGTGTCTGGGTCACAATCGAGTTGCTCCACCACAGTCTAACCCCGTGTGTACCATTTCTCCTGATTCTGCTGCTCAATGTTCTCACCGTCAGACACATTTTAGTTACCAGCAGAGCCCGCAGGAGACTCCGCGCTCACACCAATGGGGACGCTCAGTCTAACACAGAAATGAGAAACCGAAAAAAGTCCATAATTTTACTGTTTGTGATCTCGGGCAATTTCATCTTGTTATGGTCATCGTTCATGCTGTTTTCTATATGGAGACGGATGTGGGATATTGGGTATCGGTCTGTGTATCTCCATCCCTTTGTGCAGGAATTGGGTTTCATGTTGCAGCTCCTCAGTTGCTGCACAAACACCGCGATTTATGCCGTGACCCAGACTAAGTTCAGGCAGCAGCTGAAGAATGTGCTGAAATATCCCTTCACCCAAATCCATCCATCCATCAAATTCCCTCATTAATCAATCCATCATTTCAGTTCAGTGTTTCAGCGATGGAGCAGCCTGTCGCTATGGTAACAGACTGAGGGTAGCGCTGGTTTGTCCATCCTTATCTCCCAGGTGGGTTACAGGGACACATTTCAATGTTTCTCACGACTCAGGTGCCAGTGAGAAAAGGCACCATCCCACTGACTGTATCCATCATTTCCATTTGGAAACAATAAAAATGTTGATTAAAGCGTGCCGAGCAGCAAAGTGACCGATGTTGTTGTGTGTCTTTGTGTTGGAGAAGCTGAGCTAGAGAGAGACAGACTCAGCCCCAAGTCCAGGTCCACAGGGAAGGGGAGGGCACCGGGGTCAGGAGCTGGGTTTAACTCTCTCTCTCCCGCCACTCCCACCTGGCATCCCCATTTCCTCTCCCCCACTCATTCTCCTCATTTCTCTCCCCCTCTCTGCACACTTTCTCTTTCACACCACCTCTCCCTTTCACTCTCCCACGTCCACCCCTCTCTCTCACACACACGCAACCCTGGTTTGTCCACCTGCCTCCACTCTTTCCTCTCGCCCCACCCCTGCACTCTCTCTCTCTCTCCTGCCATCTGTCCCCCTTCCGCAATTCCATCACTACACCATTTTCCCCTCCTCCCAATTCCCACATCGATCTATCATCTCACAACCACCCCTCCAACCACATGCAGCCACAGCAACAATCACCTCCCCCCCCGCCCCCCGACCCAGTCTATGGATCAGAGGGAGAGGGACGCGTCAGGGAAACAGAGTGTGTCAGAGAGAGTGTGGGAGGGGAAGGAGGGAGAGAGGTTTAGTCAGAGAGAAACAGAGGGAAGTGTGGAGAAAGAGATGGGGAATTGAGAGTGAGAGAACGTGGAGAGACAGTGCAGGAGCAGGGGGAGAGTCAGCGAGAGAGAGAGACAGACAGACAGAGAGACAGAGAGACAGAAAGAGAGAAAGAGAGAGGCAAGGGAGAGATAAGGTGAGGGAGAGAGAGAGAGAAATAGGGGAGGACAAAATGGGACAGGTGTAAGAGAGACGAGGACGGAGCGGGGGGGAACAGAGAGCGGAGGGACAGAGAGCGAGGAGACAGAGAGAGGGGCAACAGAGAGAGGGGACAGTGGGAGGTGGACAGAGAGAGGGAGACAGAGAGATGGGGACAGAGAGAATGGGGGAGAGAGAGGGCAGAGTGAAGGGGCACAGAGAGAGGGCAATAGGGGACAGAGAGCGGGTGGACAAACAGAGAGGGGACAGAGAAAGGGGGGAAGAGAGAGGAGGACAGAGAGAGGGGACAGAGAGAGGTGGGACAGAGAGAGGGGGAAAGAGAGAGGGAGGACAGACAGAGGGGGAGAAAGAGGGGGTCAGATAGAAGGGGCAGAGAGTGAGGGGATAGAGAGAGTGCGGGACAGAGTGGGGTACAGAGGGAGACAGAGAGAGGAGGGACACAGGAGGTACAGAGAGAGGGGGGACAGAGAGAGTGCGTTGACAGAGAGAGGTGGACAGAAAGGCGAGGGACAGAGGGGACAGAATAGGACGGAACAGAGAGGGGAGGCACAGATGGATGGGGAAAGAGAGAGATGGGACTGAGAGAGAAGGGGAAAGAGGGAGGAGGACAGAGAGAAAAGGCAGAGGGAGGGTTCAGAGAGTGGAGACAGAGAGAGGGGGTACAGAGAGAGGGGGACAGAGAGAGAGGGGACAGAGAGAGGAGACAGAGAGAGGGGGACAGAGAGAGGGGACAGAGAGAGAGGGACAGAGGGGGGGACAGCAAGAGGGGCGGAGCAGAGGGGAGTACAGACAGAGGGGACAGAGAGAGGGTGGACATAGAGGGGTTGACAATGAAAGGGAGCAGAGGGAGAGGGGGCAGAGAGAGTGGGGACAGTGAGAAGGAGGACAGAGAGGGGACCAGAGAGAGGGGGGACAGTGAGAGGGGGAAAGGGACGGGGGATAGAGAGATAGGGACAGAGAGAAGGGGGACAGAGGAGGGGGAACAGAGAGAGGGGACAGAGAGTGGGGAACAGAGAGAGGGGACAGAGAAAGGGGAGGACAGAGAGAGGGGAACAGAGAGAGAGAGCGAGGGACTGCGAGGGAAGGGAACTGAGAGAGGGGGACAGAGAGACGTGGAACAGAGAGATGCGACAGAGTGGGGAACAGAGAGGGGGGTCAGAATAGGGAACAGAGAGAGAGGGGGAACGAGAGAGGGGACAGAGAGAGGGGGAACAGAGAAAGGGGACAGAGAATGGGGAACAGAGAGAGGGGTCAGAGAGAGGGGTCAGAGATAGGGGACAGAGAGAGAGGGCAGAGAGAGGGGCAGAGAGAGAAGGACAGAGAGAGAGAGCAACAGAGAGAGGGGGCAGAGTGAGGGGAGAAAGAGAGAGGGGGAACAGAGAGAGGGGGACAGAGAGAGGGGACAGAGAAAGGGGGACAGAGAGAGAGCGGGGACAGAGAGGGGGACAGAGAGGGGGGCAAAGGGTAGAGGGAGAGGTCAGAAAGAGAGAGAAGGGGCAGAGCTAGGGGCAGAGAGAAGAGGAGCGAGAGAGAGGAACAGAGAGAGAGGCGGACAGAGTGAGGGTAGAAAGAGAGAGGGGGAACAGAGAGAGGGGACAGAGAGAGGGGAGAGAGAGGGGGGACGCAGAGATGGTGACAGAGACGGGGCAAAGGGTACGAAACAGAGGGGCAGAGGGACGGCAGAGAGAGACGGGGACAGAGAGAAGGGGCCGGAGAGAGGGTAGACCGAGAGAGGGGCACAGAGGGGCACAGAGAGAGGGCGGGTCTGGGGGATAGAGAGTGAGGGGAGACAGAGAAATGGGGACAGAGGGGGGATGGAGAAAGGGGACGGAGAGCGGTGGGACAGAGGGGAGAGAGAGAGAGGGTACAGAAAGGGGGGCAGAGAATGGAACAGAGAGGGGTCAGAGGGGGTGACAGAAAGGGGGGACAGAGACGGGGACAGAGAGAGGGGGACAGAGAGAGAGGAGGGACAGGGGGGGTAGAGAGAGGGTTCAGAGAGAGAGAGAGAGGTGAGACGGAGGTGTACAGAGAGGGGGCGTCAGAGAGGAGCCCGGTGTGAGGGGGACAGAAAGGGGGAGACAGAGAGAGTGTGAACGGAAAGTGGTGGACAGAGAGAAGGGGACTGCGAGAGGGGGGCAGAGAGATGGGGACAGAGAGTGCGGGACAGAAAGAGGGCACAGAGAGGGGGGACAGGGAGCGGGGGACAGAGAGAGGAGGTGACAGAGAGAGGGTGGACAGTGAGAGGGATACAGAGATGTGGGGTGCAGTGAGAGGGGGACAGAGAGAGGGTGAGACAGGGAAAGGGCGCAGAGAGAGGGGGACAGAGGGGGGAGACAGCGAGAGGTCGGTACGGAGGGGGCAGAGATGGTGGATAGAGGGGGACAGAGAGAGGATGGCACAGAGTGAGGGGCGACAGAGAGAAGGGGACAGATAAAGGGGGAGAGTGTGAGAGGTGGACAGAGAGAGGGGTGACACAGTGAGGGGGACAGAGTGAGGGTGACAGAGAGAGGGGAACAGAGAGAGGGGCGTGAGCTTATTTACCTTGCATAAGTAATTATAATTGCAGAAGTAACACTACTTTACCTATATCCCACAATTTCCCCCTTTTTATTTAATTTCCATTTGTTATCTTCTGCATTTTTCTTTTTACCATCGCCCCCAAAAGTCGCAAGCATCATTCCAGAGATTTCATCCATCTTGGTCTCACTCATCCCCTCATTATTTAGTCGATAAAGTTCCTCTGCCTGATTCCCTTTTAGGGACATCTGTTTTATTCAGGATGTCTAAATCAGTCTTTAGGTGAGCCCTCGTATACAGGGTATGATACAACAGCCAATGGCCACCAATACCCCGGTTACTACTATCAGATAAGTAAGGATGGAAACCACCACCCCTTTCCATTATCCAAACCATGATTCAAGCCAGGAGATGTGTCTACTCCTGAATTTTCAGCCAGTTCCTCTGCTATGGTAGTCAATCCCCTTAAGGCCCGAATAATTGAACCATCAGGTGCAGTGTTATTAGGAATAAAGGTACTACAGCTTCCTCCTAACATCACACGCACACATCTTTTTTCTGCTAAAATCATATCAAGGGCCATTCTGTTTTCCCATGTCATCCTACTTGTCGCATCAAGTTGTTCTGATATTCCTTTAACAGCATCTATTGTATAATTTATAAATCGCTGTTCGTTATAGAAAACGTAATTTATCCAATCTACATTTTTATAAATTGTTACCCACCAAAACAGAGCTGACTCAAAACCTGCTGCAATCTGGTTAGGAGCCTTGAACTCATCAGGTACCCCACCCCCACCCCCCCCCCCCCCGCCCCCCAGCGACTCCTGTAGAACCGAGAAAAATCCTGTCATCGAAAGAAGTGTCTAACAGTAATCTCTTATCCCTTCCCTTTTTCCATACTATCTTTTCCTTCTCAAATGCCAGGATAAATGGAATTGCCAATTGTACAATTGCACATATCCCTCTCCAATGCGGAGGTAGCGTGGGTCTCAATATTTTGCCTCCACAGTGCCACCACGGATCCGCTCGGGGAACCTTTAGTGCTGAGTAGTTCCCTCCCTTCTCCGTTTTGGTAACATTCTTAACCTCTGTACATAATTTCAGCTCTCCCAAATCTCTCGACCGACTTGTACCTCGTCTACGGACACACGACGTGTGATTTCCAACTGCGGTGGAAAACGTGGGGGGACTTTTGCATCTTTCTTCTCCAAGGGAGGGAACGTCAGAGATAGGGAGGTACAATTCCTATCATTCCATGCTGTCTCATCCTGATACAGGTCTATCATACATTTCATTCCCTTCCTGTCTCACTTCCACCTGAGCAGAAAGGGAACCACCTGGGTCACTGGCCTACCGGAGGCACAAGCATAGCAAGTGCTCTTGTTCAGACTTTTTACAGTATCCTTTACCCATTCAACCCAGGCATTTGCATCCCTGTACCCAGTTTCTATTTCGATGGTCTGTTTCAAGTCCTCTACCTCTATAATTTTTACTACTTTAATATCATCAGGAGGGGAGAAAGGTTGTACCTTATTATCCAGTAATTCTACCCGTTTTCCCTGTCCTACGCTAATTCGAAAATAACAGCCCGAGAAATCCTTCCCGTTTGCTTTTATTTCTATCCCAAATGTTCCATTTAATTATATCTAATAGGTGTTCTCCCCCCCCCCCCCCCCCCCCAGAATTGCTTCGTGCCATGTGGTTTTCTTTATTGTTACGTATATTGGGTTACACTTTTTATCGGGACAATCGCGAGCTGGTCGGAAGGGGACCCGGTGGGCTGTGACGAGACCATTATACTAAGGACCATCCCCAAGGCCGTCCCCATAGGACATAAGATGTATTTCTGAGCTGCGGTACTGTCTGTGATAATCTCCATCCCCACAGTTTACTAAACTGCATGCATCAGCGTCTATTACTTGTGGATTATCAGACTCAGGAACCGTTAATAATACATATGAAGATGATATTTGACAAAATCCTAATACTAATCACATCACAAGTATAAGCATTCCCAGTCTTCTAAAAATCATGCTGAAGCACAAAAGACTTAATATACAAGCCTACAGAAATAATCCCCCACTCGCGTCGCCACTGTATAATCAGTTACTCAAAGTCTCTTTAGTCTGAGTTTCAGCGGGTCTTGCGTTGATTCGGCTGTCCAGATTTCTTCCTCAACTGGAGATTCCACTGGCCCTTTGATCCGACTGTAGTGAGTCCAGCCTTTCTCCCCCGCCCTTATTGCCGTTTCGATAGTCAAAAGAGCCTGATACGGCTCTTCCCAGTCCGGCTGCAATTTAGTCACTCTGTCCATGATTTTAAAAGACCCAATCTCTCAACCGGATGGGATGAACGGTGAATTCAAGGGGTTGAGTTCTTTCCAAAAACCCTGTTTCCTGAGGAAAGACAAAGAGGAGGACAAGCCCAGTGTATACTTCTTTAAGAACAAGTCTTTAGTTTCGGGAATTGTCAATTCTCCGTTCGTTCCCAGACAAGGTAATCCAAATATGATGTCATAGGGGGATAGTCCCAAATCTTTCCTCGGGGCTGTTCGTACTCGCAAGAGAGCAATAGGTAAACATTTGGTCCAAGGGAGTGTGGTTTCTATTATCAATTTAGAGTGCTGTCGTTTGAGTGTTTGGCTCATTCTCTCAACCCTTCCTGATGATGACGGTTGCCATGGAGTATGGAACTCCCAGGAAATTCCCAAACTTTTCATTACCCCCTGTAACACTTTAGAGGTAAAATGAGTTCCTTGGTCGTAATCTATACGGTTCACTAGCCCATACCGGGGAATTATGTGCTCTAATATTGTTTTAGACATCCCACTCGCAGTGGCAGTAGCTAGGGGGTATGTCTGAACCCACCCGGATTGATGATCTACTATGACCAGCATATATTTTAGTTTTCCTACTCTGGGTAGTTCAGTATAATCTGCTTGTATACTCTGGAAGGGTCTCAATCCTGGGTCTCTTCGTCCCGGGGTCTGTTTTCTCAAGACTATCTCATTTACTTTTCTGCATATTATACATCCCTCACATATTTGTTGAGCAATTGTATATATTCCTTTACATCCATATTCCCTAAGACCTAAATCACACATTGCTTGTACTCCCCAATGGCTGCCTTGGTGTAGGACAGCCATAATCTCTCGCATCATCATTTTGTTTAACACTTCCCTTCCATCAGGTAACATCCAATGCCCATCTGCTGTTTTTACAGCCCCTAAATCTCTCAATTCTTTTCCTTCTCTTTCAGTAAATATAGGAGCTTCCCTAGGACCTGGGACAGTAGGTATTTGGGAATGAATCACCACTTCTTATGGATTCAGTGCTGCTTCCTTAGCCACTTCATCGGCTAATCCATTCCCCCTAACTTCTGGTTCATTTCCTTTCTAATGACCATTTACGTGCACTACTGCTATTTCTCGGGGGAGTAAAAGGGACTCCAAGACCCGTTCTTCATGAGCTAATTCCTTTCCCCGGCTATTGATCAGTCCTTTTTCCTGCCATAGCTTTCCGAAAGTGTGCACAACACCAAATGCATATTTAGAGTCAGTGTATACTGTTCCCTCTTTATTTTCGAATGCCCTCAGGGCTCTTTCCAATGCATGGATTTCGCAGGTCTGAGCTGACCACCCATTTGGCAACCTTCCTGCCTCTACCACACTACCTTTTATCCCGTCGACGATTGCATACCCATGATGTTTTATTTTTCCCTTCGGTCACCCGGGATGATCCGTCTATAAAAAGTCTAGCTCCTGCATGAAGTGGAACATCTCTCAGGTCCAAGCAGACCTTAGTTTGGTATTCTATAATGTCAAGGCAGTCGTGCCCTGGATTCTGAGGAGAGTCTCCTTCCCCTTTCCAAAGAAAGGCAGATGGGTTTAAACAATTGTCCGTAGCCAACACTAGATCATCCTTTCTATTAATATTGCCTCATATATCAGAATCCGCGAGTCTGTCAATCATCGCCCAGCTTTTTGGTTTAGGATCGTTCTCACTTGATGTGGGGTGCTTACGATAAGGGCTCCGCCAAATGTAAGCTTTCTGCTTTCCTCCACCAACAGTGCAGTGGCAGCCACAGCCTGCACACACTCAGGCCTTCCCCGGGATACTGGATCCAATAACTTCGAAAGATATGCTACTGGCTGTTTCATTCATCCCCACCTCTTGGTTAATACTCCCAACGCCGCTCCCTTAGCTACAGTAACAAAGAGGTGGAAAGGTTTATCTAGAGAAGGTAAGGCTAACACAGGGGCATGGACCAGATCTCTTTTGAGTTCCTCAACTAGTTCTTTTTCCTCATCATCCAAACTTAGACATTTTGGTTCCTCCTCTAATAGATTGAGATATAATTTCTTAGTCTTTTGAGCATATGAATCAATCCACAATCTGCAAAATCCCGTTAGACCCAAAAATTTACGTAACTCCCGTTTAGTCCTGGGCAGTGGCATCCCCATTATTCCCTCTATCCATTCCGGGCTTATCTTTCACTTTCCCTCACTCACTACATGTCCCAAGTATTTCACTTCTCGCTCCACATATTGTAGTTTGTTTTTAGATACTCGCAGTCCCTGCTGACCCAGGAAATTCAATAATTTGTTAGTGGCTTCTACTACTCTTTCTCTTACTGTTACTAAGAGGTCGTCCACATACTGCAACAGGATAGTCCCCTTGGGGCTGCTAAATTTCTTCAATATTTGTTCTAACATCTGTCCAAATAAATTCAGGGATTCCGTAAACCCCTGGGAGAGCACATTCCACCGGTATTGCTGTTTCCATCCTGTCTTGGGAGCTTCCCATTCAAAGGCAAACAAATTCCTACTTTCCTCGGCCAAGGGACAAGCCCAAAAGGCATCCTTTAAATCTATCACACTAACCCATTTGTGGTCATGAGGGATCTTACTTAATAACATATAGGGGATTGGCACCACTGGGTGCCTGATCTATACTATTCGATTCAATGTTCTCAAATCCTGCACCAATCGATAAGTTCCATCAGATTTCCGCACTGGTAGAATTGGGGTATTATAAGGAGACATACATGGCTCCAACAGTCCATCTCTAATCAGTCCCTCAATTATTGGCTGCAGTCCTCGTTTACCTTCTATGGAAATGGGATATTGTCGCTCACAGACAATATCCCCTTTCTTTTTAAAACTTATTTCTAGGGGAGGGATATGTAGTCTTCCACGATTCCCTTCTCTAGCCCATTCAATACGGTCTATCTCTCTCTCCACATTCTCTGTCAACATTGCCATTCGTATAACTAATTTTTTTCCTGAATTCCAATCTCCAGTCCAAAGAGGATAATTAAGTCTCTCCCTAGTAAGTTACTTCCTATATCAGGGATATACAACAGTTCCCCTGTGACTCTATCCTTAGGACCTTCTATCATCATATGTTCAAATACTGGAACAGTAAATCCTTCCCCTTTTAACCTGGAAACAGTAATTGACCGTGTTGACATTTCTACTTTCTTTGGTTTAAAATTCAGTGATGATGGTGCTGCCCCCGTATCTACTAGGAAGATTACCTCTTCCCTATAGGGTCCTACCTACAAGTTTATCAAGGGTTTCTGGTGGGCCCCCGATGGCAGGAACCCCTGACACCCTATTCTTCATCAAAATTCATAAGCAGAATTGCCCTATCTTCCCTTTGCAGATCGGGACACTCCCTCTTAAAATGCCCTATCTTTCCGCAATAATAGCATCCTGCCTGTGGAGACGTCCACCTCTGCCCCTGTACCTCAAACCCTCTATCAAATTCTCCCCCTTGTCCTCTCCCTCTCCCTCTCCCTCTCCCTCTTCCTCTCTGTCCTACATGCTGCCACCTGCCGCTCCGGTTGCTCAATATTGGTTTTATTCTTTTCTTAACGACCTCATCCACCGTAGCTGCCATCATTTTCACCTTCTGTTTATGTCTCTCATCCTCTCTCTTTCCAAACACTTTCTGTGCCTTTCTTAACAATCCATCTAATGGTTTTTCACTCCATCCTTCTATCTTCTGTATCTTTCTCTGTCTGTCTTGCCAAGCCTTTGTCACAAAATGTACTTTCAAAAGACCCTGTGCCACTAGGTCCTCAGGGTTCATTCCAGAATATTTCCGCATTGAGTCTCTTAATCTTTGCAAGAAAGGTGAGGGAGTCTTATCTTTCTCCTATCTAACTTCAAAGGTTTTAGTCAAATTCTGTGACTTCGGAACTGCCTCTCTTATTCTTTTTAGAATCAGGTCTTTCAATTCCCTCATTTCTTCTCTATGTTCCGGGTTTTGATTTTCCCACTGGGTGTCTCTGAGGAGAAACTCCGTCTCTCCCTGTCCAGTATCCCCATCTCCAATGGGATGTTCCCTGTCCGATATTTTAATGGCTGCTCCTCGTATAAGTCACCTTTCTTCCCCAGTAAATAGTATATTCAAAATAGACATTAACTCAGTCCACGTATACAGACTGGGCCCCAAACATTGATCAATTTGTTCAGACAACCCTACCGGATCCTCAACCAGGACCTTAATCTCCTTTTTAAATATTCTGACATTCTGACCTCCCCACTGGTGAGGGGGGCGGGGGGGGGGGGGCACTTATAAACCCAATCTCTTTGTCCCCTATTGGTACCTCCCGAAGGGGATAAGCCTTTACGTTCTTCACAATTTTTTCTGTTTTTGTTTTTCCCCCTTAGGTTTTGGTTTAGACACTACAGAGGCCTCCTCCACGTCTACTTCATCTTTGCTTTCATTTGTTGAGGATTGAGGGTCGGGAACAACAACATCCCCGTCCACCGCCCCTTCGTCCTCCTCTTGTTGGGTCACCGTTCCCTGTCCCTGTCTGTCTATCTCTCCTCCTCCCCCATTTTCACCTAACCTACTTTTATGGTACGTGGGAGTGGGGCAAGCAGCCAAGAGGTTCCCAGGGACTGGGTGGGGCAGAGGGGGAATACCTTTTCTTAACTGCCATCATTCCCAAACTGCCCTTCCAACAGGACGCATAGTCCAACTCTTCTTGACTAAAAGGTTGTTTTTTTTATTCACAAACAAATCTAAATACTGACAAAACCAATCCTCGTCCGAACCATACTTTGGCTAGAAGACAGCCGGACGAAGAATTGGTTATTTGGTCCAAACTAAACAACAATATTTAATCATTTTCTTTTTATCTTTTGGCCTTGTACAAGTATTACTTGTCCATTCCCGTAACATCCTCCCCAACGGACTTTCAGGAGGAATGTTACCAGGGACTTTTTCTTCCTTTACTCCGTGACAGTTACTCTGCCTACCGCCTATTTCCCGGGGCCCTCGCCAGTCCCTCAGCGATTAAATACCCCTTTTCCCGGCCACCAAGGCAATATTTAAAAGTCAGTTTTCTTACCTTGGTCTGTGCACAGAGTTGCCTGGCCCTTTGTTACCGTATTTTCTATCGACCTCCTGTCTGATTCAGATGTCTCTCTTATGGGATTGATACGAGTCGCCCAAGGGAGCGGAACAAACTGGGACACGAGACCTCTCCTCAATTGGGCGGGACGTGTATTCCCAGTGTCCAGGGCCAGCCACTCCCCCCGGCGATGGAACAACATTCCGGACAGCCCCCAGTTTTGAAAAACAAAGCTCACTCACTTCAATAATTTCAGTCCGAGACAAGATCTGAATCAGTAGTGTCATGTATTTCACTCTTGCAAGTGGTTGTGATGTCCACTGTCTATAAGGCAGGAACAAACACACACCGAATTCAACTAATACACGATATTTATGTAATTTGGTTTATTTTTTATTCCATTGCACCTCCCCGTTTGCATCTTCCACTTCTCTAAGACCGGCACCCATTACTCCTGTTTATCGCTTGCCTTATCCGGCCTTGTCTGTGACAAAATGCTTAATTCTGGCCTCACAAGGCCGTTTGACCACATCCCGCTGTGACTCATTGTAAGGTATATCCTTTCTTCACCATTATCTACTTCCTCCACCTGTGCTTTCACCAACCATACTGATCCTTCTAACCTTTTAATTGGGGTTTGTTCCTGTGTTTCTGCAAAAGTGGGAAACAGATGCTTAGAACTACTGCTTGTGCAAGCATATCTGGCTTAACCTACATCCTCACAGCATCTTATCTATTTGACTGTAACATCTACCATTGTTTTACAGTCACATATCATTCTTGCATACAATTTTAGCAAATACAAAAACAATTATGTATTTCCTCCACACAGTTTTCATTCCTGTTGACTCAGCTCTTAGTTGAAACAATTACACACTGGTGTGAGTTCATTTACCTTGCATAAGTAATTATAATTGCACAAGTAACAGTACTTTACCTATATCCGAAAATTTATTAATGGAAATGAACTGAAAATGTTAGCCTCGGCAGTTGAACAAACCCAAATTTACACTTTTCTTTGCAATATGTGGACTGAAAACTGTTTGTGATCATGCAACACATCAGGACATATGAACATCTCTTCCGTTAGAATCCTTGGCCATTTATAATAAAGAATAACCACAACTTTGACCAACCAGTATCGTGTGTAATTACTGAACTGAAATACCAGAGGACAACTATTGTATTTATTGGATGGAATGATAACATATCCTCACTGTGGCAGTGGGGATTAATCTCAGGAACAAACAGATAGATACTCTTGATTATTCCACAGTAATTACCTGGTCATGAACACCTTTGTGTGACCTCATGTTTAGGGCTTTGTGTGAGAGTTGATTTTAAAAGAAAATCAAGATATTTTACAAGATTTAGGAACACATTGATAATCAAGTGTTAAACATATTAACTGAAGTCAACTTTTTTTTAAAAAGTGCGAGAATTGCTTAGAGAAACGCAATTAAACTATTGTAGAGACCCTGTTAGCATAGTGTTGTAGCAGGCCATTTGTCGAAATAAATGACCCTCTAAAGAGTAACCCACGCAAACGCATTTCCCGACCATATTTCTTTCCATTTCCTGCTGAGTAATACACACATCCCTGAACATGAAGTGCAATTTAGCATGGCCAGCTCACCTAACCTGCACATCCTTGGATTGTGGGAGGAAACCACAGCAAGGTCATATAGACTTGGGAAGAACGTGCAAAATCCACACAGTCACCCGAGGATGAAGTCAAACCGAGGTCCCTGGCGCTGTGAGGCAGCATTGCTAACCAGTGCACCACCATATGCAATAAGTAAAATCAGTGAGAGATATGCAAAGATAAATTTCAAATGAACACACTCCAATATTGTCAAAGCAGTCAATCTTATATTTAATACGAATAAGTGATTGCAAAACAAAAAAAAACAAATTCCCAACAATTCACGAATGAATAATAATTATATATATAATTTGATCAAAGGTCATAACAATATTTAGATGAATTGCATTTTTAAATAACAAACGTAGATAATTAGCTGACTAATAAATAATTAGAAGTGTCATATGTTTACTTTACAGACTAAGAAAGCGACTTGTTTTTCACCTTTGTAACATTGCAGAATACCAATGTGTGTGTGTTCCAAATGTTTGAACCAAGCACTTTCGAGCAAAAAACACTGATGACTTACGATCACTTAGCCTGTTCATTTTCAAGACCACAACATTCGCAAATATTTTCCAGGAATTTAGAACCAGTAGAACTAGTTAATTTTTTTTCTTGGGAACCTGAAGAGAATAAACGGCAGATACTGTGAATTAGTCATTCAATGCGAACATTCAGCTGAAGACAACATCCCTTCTTTCCAAAAATGTTCAACTTCCAAAAATACAAAATTTATTGTCATTGTTGAAAGCAACAATAAAGAGATGTTAGAACATAGAACATAGAAGAATACAGCGCAGTACAGGCCCTTTGGCCCTCGATGTTGAGCCGATCCAAGCACACCTAACCTATACTAACCCACTATCCTCCATATACCTATCCAATGCCCGCTTAAATGCCCATAAAGAGGGAGAGTCCACCACTGCAACTGGCAGGGCATTCCATGAACTTATGACTCGCTGAGTGAAGAACCTGCCCCTAACTTCACTCCTATATCTACCCCCCCTTAATTTAAAGCTATGCCCCCTTGTAATACCCGACTCCATACGCGGGAAAAGGTTCACACTGTCAACCCTATCTAACCCCCTAATCATCTTGTACACCTCAATCAAGTCACCCCTAAACCTTCTTTTCTCTAATGAAAACAGCCCCAAGTGTCTCAGCCTTTCCTCATACGATCTTCCTTCCATACCAGGCAACATCCTGGTAAACCTCCTCTACATCCTGGTAAACCTCCTCTGCACCCGTTCCAGTGCCTCCACATCCTTCCTATAGTATGGCGACCAAAACTGCACACAATATTCCAGATGCGGCCGCACCAGAGTCTTATACAACTGCATCATGACCTCAGGACTCCGGAACTCAATTCCTCTACCAATAAAAGCCAGTACGCCATATGCCTTCCTCACCGCACTATTTACCTGGGTGGCAACTTTCAGAGATCTGTGTACATGGACACCAAGATCCCTCTGCTCATCCACACTACCAAGTATCCGACCATTAGCCCAGTACCCCATCTTTTTGTTATTCTTTCCAAAGTGAATCACCTCACACTTAGCTACATTGAATTCCATTTGCCACCTTTCTGCCCAGCTCTGCAGCTTCTCTATATCCTGCTGTAACCTTCCACATCCTTCCTCACTGTCAACAACTTCTCCGACTTTCGTATCATCCGCAAACTTGCTCACCCAACCTTCTAACCCCTCTTCCAGGTCATTTATAAAAATGACAAACAGCAATGGTCCCAAAACAGATCCTTGTGGAACACCGCTAGTGACGGCACTCCATGAAGAAACTTTGCCATCAACTACTACCCTCTGTCTTCTTCCATCCAGCCCATTCCTAATCCAAACCTCCAACTCACCCTCAATGCCATGTCTCCGTATTTTCAGCAGTAGCCTACCATGGGGAACCTTATCAAACGCCTTACTAAAATCCATATATACCACATCTACCGCTTTCCCCTCATCAACTTCCTTCGTCACCTTTTCAAAGAATTCAATAAGGTTTGTGAGGCACGACCTCCCCTTCACAAAACCATGCTGACTATCCTTGATCACATTATTCCTATCCAGATGTGCATAAATCCTATCCCTTACAATTCTCTCTAAGACTTTGCCCACAACAGAAGTGAGACTCACCGGCCTATAGTTACTAGGGTTATCCCTACTCCCCTTTTTGAACAAGGGAACCACATTTGCTATCCTCCAGTCTTCTGGCACTACTCCTGTAGACAAAGAGGACATAAAAATCAAGGCCAATGGCTCTGCAATCTCCTCCCTTGCTTCCCAGAGAATCCTAGGATAAATGCCATCAGGCCCAGGGGACTTATCTATTTTCACCTTTTCCAGGATTTCCAACACCTCTTCTCTACATACCTCAAAGCCATCCATTCTACTTATTTGTGACTCAGTATTCACATCGACGACAATGCCCTGTTCCTGAGTAAATACTGAAGAAAAGTATTCATTCAGTGTCTCCCCAATCTCTTCCGCCTCCACACGCAACTTCCCACTACTATCCTTGACTGGACCTATTCCTACCCTAGTCATTCTTTTATTCCTGACATACCTATAGAAAGCCTTAGGGTTTTCCCTAATCCTACCGACTAAGGACCTTTCATGTCCCCTCCTTGCTGCTCTTAGCTCATTTTCATTTGATTTTGTTGCATGAAAAATCCTTAAGTCTTATTGTGATTACAAACAGAATAAATATTAGCACTGAAGTCAGATATAATTAAATTAATTCAACTATGTTTTCGCAGATAAAATAAAAGTTGATATTTACAATGATTGAAAGATTAGACACTGCAATATCATTACGTTAGTTCATGTACTGTGTCGTAATTCCACATTTGCACAATGTACTGGATTGAATAATTACTAAATTTTATTAGATATCAGCAATAATTGAATGTCAAATTCTATCAATGCATTAAGCAATAATGAAAAATCTCGTTTTGCTATGTAGTTGAGCAATGTCTGGAAATGAACTGAAATTAATTCAGTGAAAAGTATTTACATTTCCCTAAATCTTAAGGCTGAGATGACCGTTATCATTCAAATGAACAAACATCAGATGTTTGCAATGATGTTGGATGGGAAGTCAATGGTTCTGTTGTGGGACAGGTGACCTGCAAAATAAGTGCATTTTCACACTGTAGTATTAGTACTAAGAAACAATGGAGAAAATTTAAATATGAATCTCACTATGCTTGTTCAAAAGACTTTCTTAAATAATGGTACCATTATTGTAATGACAATGACTTGATAATTAATGTTAGACATGAAGATTTTAAATGATTCAATATTTCAAAAGCACTTTGCTGTGATGTTGATTGATTACTTATTAAGGTCAGTAAACTGCGGAATATAACATGGTAGATAGCTGTATTGATTGAAGACAAAATGAGCCATGCAACGATTATTGAAAAAAGTTCTTTTTTTAATTCAAAAATATACGTGATACAAGAATTGTGAATTTCCATCCACTGGATTGCTTGTAGAGATGCTACATTGGTTTATATGATTAATATTATGATCAATGTTTAAAGATTGGTGTCAGAATTAGGAAGAGAATTAGTAGATCATGAAAGTGAGCATGAAACTGAACAAACAATGTGATGTATAAAGTGATTTAATAATTTTATTATTATTATACAAAGATGAATAATGTTGCAATGGAAATGACAAAAAAATTCAACGTGGACAAAGCAGTTCTTTTCTTACAATGAAATGAAAGCAGTAATCATTTTGTCGCACGCATGATTTGAAAAAGCAGTCTTTTAATGTGAAATATACTGTAGAGTGAAGACTAACCTAGCAAAAATGTAGGAATTTCACAATTTTGAAATGTAGTGTTTGTTGAACTCGCAACAAAATGGTTATAATTTGAATTGTCTCTTGCATACACCCAAGAAAAAAGGAGCTTAAAGATTGTCAGAATGACAAAACTTTGTTTCCAGTGTTATTCTACTACAGACAATATCCCTGATAAAGTAAAATTATTTGTTTAAACAACGTAAATTGTCATTAACGACAGAACTGAAATATAAGATATCAATTGCACTTACTGCATGGAATAGTAAACAATGCTTACTGTTGTCATTAGTCTCAAGAACAATAAGGTACCTACTCAGGTTATTCCACTGAACAGTTATTCAGCTAATGATGAATACCTTTGTGTCACATTATGTGCCCTATTTTGTGTGAACATTGATTTCAATAAAATTGAGATAGTTGCATGAATTCGGAACAGATTGATAATTGGGCGTGAAAGATCTTATTTAAGATTAGACAATTATTAATATTTACCAGAATTGCTGCGCAAAACACCCTTAAGACAATATGCAATAAATGAGATAAGTGAGAAATATGCAAAGTCAATTTTCAACTGAATGCACTTGGATATTTTCGCAGCATTTCAATCTTACATTCAATATAAATAGGTGTGGAAAACTAAAAACAAATTTCTCACAACTCATAAACAGATCAGTAACTAAAAATTGTTAAATAAAAGCAAGTGGCATTTGTTTATTTCACTGAAGAAGAAATTGATTTTTGTGTCTCATATTTATAGCACTGGGGCATCAAGTTCTATGTGCTGTTTGAACTCAGCTCTTCAGAACAAAAGAAAATCAATGATTATCATTACTTCGTATATTTCATCCTTATAATTGCAACATTCTCAAATATTTTCTAAGAAATATTGTTTGAGTGGAACTAGATACATTCTGTTATTAGTGATCTGAAGAAAATAAATAGCAAATACTGTGATTATTGGAATGAGCAACAGATGGAAGCATATTTAACATTGAATTGAAAAGCAATGCAATCGATTTTTAGATATTTTCGAATCAAATTCTGAACTGCTCTGTCACAACTCTGTGCAATGTGGAAATTGAAACTGTGCCTAGTGATCTGGTAGCAGAGACACTACCAGATCAGAACAAGATACCTTCATAATGTTCCCAACCGTGCTGGGCAGGGCTACAATCACACACTCACTGTGGTTACTCAAGTGAAAACTAACCAGATGTTTATTATGATAACTGGATTGGAATTAAATGGTTGGATCTTGTGTGTAATGTACTGAAAATTTAGTAGCAATTTGCAATAATGATAGGAGTTAACAAATGTCTTAATTAAACATGATTTTATGATAATTCGTGTTACAACAACTTGACAGAATTGTGTGATTACTGCACATTAATTAATAAAAATGAATATAATCATTTTATATGTTCAAAATAGTTTCTCAATTTATGAAAAATGTAAATTAAAATGTTTTTGTTCTGTACTTAAATTAGACCAAAATTATGAACTGATCATTCAATGAAGACATCTTCATTCTTTCTGAAAATGTATCCTTTCTAAGAAGTCACCATTTCCTTTGATTGTTTAATGAAACAAATGTGATGTCAATCCTTTTTTGTGTACTTCAAAAAGATTCATGTGAACTTAAAGAATTTTACACATGAAAAATATTTAACTGTTATTGTCATTAGAAACATTATAAATGTTAATATTGAAGTGAATTACAATCAAATCAATTCAAAAGTGTTTTCAAATGTAAAATGAAAAGCAATATTCACAATGATTGAGAGATTATACATCGCAATGTCCTTGCATTATTATACACAACCATAATTCCACATTTACACCCCCACCGAATTGAACAATTATTCAATACTAGGTATTAGCAACAAATCGATTTTAAAACTTATATTAGTGAATTTAAGAATAATGAGGTATCTCATCTTCCTATTCCACTGAGTAATGTGCAGAAATGAAGAGAAATATTGCAGCGTAAATTAATTGGTGTTCTCTGACATTCAATGGCAGAGATGACTGTGATCTTTCAAATGAGAAAAAGTCAGATATTTACAAAGGATATTGCAAGGGAAATTACTGGCCTTTGTGTGGGTGTATTGGCCTGGCCAAACAGGTTTTTATCTTGTAGAATTCACACAAAGACATATAGAATATATTAAAAACACATTGTGCTTGTTACAAAGTCTAAGTTAAAGTGTTGTGTAATTACTGTAATTGATAATTGTTTCTGGATACCTGATAGATAAATTGACTTCATATTTTAATGCACTTTGCTCTGATGTCGATTGCTTATTCATTAATATTAATAAACTGAAAATTAAAATCTAAAAGGTTGCTTTAAACAATTAAACAATCGAACACAGTTCAACTTTGTTTTTTTATCGAGTCATGTCTATTTTATTAATGTAACATTTACCGTGATAAATGTTTAGATGTTTATGTCAGAATTAGGAAGGAAATAATTAGGCCGGGAAAGTGAGTATGGTTGTGAACAAAAGGTCGAGTTAATGACATTTGGTACAAGAAGTTATTTTTTACCAAATGACTGATAATCGTGTGATAATTGTTCATTGACAACTAATATGGGAAGAAAAATAAACTATATCAACATTTCCAAAGCAGTTTATTTCCTATCATGAAATTGAAATGCAGGTCACATGATTTGAAAAAAAGGAAAAACCATTGTATGTGACATTTGAGCTGATGAATCGTTCTTTTTCCCCCAGTGCAGTATTTGCAATAATTTAGTGTTAGTTGAACTAAAGAACAAATGGATGTGCCTACATTGTTTGCTTGCACACAAAAAAGTAAAACAATTTTAACATGAAAATCACGTCGCTATGATAGTAATAATTTCTCACATGATAAAAATTTGTATTGAATTGAAATGTCATCATAGCTCTAGGACTGTTTTCCTCTGACAGGGAATGAGGACTCAGGAGGCAGGGTGAACTCAGGCATGTGGAAGATGCTTCCTCATGCAACAACCAGTTAATGCAGAGATCATCCCCCAAAGCCAATCTCGGAAGGGAGGTCCATGACACACTGTAACGTGTACAGTAAAAAACAGTATTTTTACACACTTTCTGTATTACAATGTCCACATGGTTACAGTCATTCCCTCCTTATACAGACACCCAATCCTGTAGAGCACCTAATCTCAGGTGGACATCATTATGGATAGCCGCAGTTTTCTATTTTCTCATGGTGTTTAACTGTTGTTATAATCTCCAGGCATTGGGATCTCGCTATGTATCTTATTTCTTCAGATTACAATGTTAATTGCTGCAGTCCTTCTGGCCTCTCACTCTGCCTTATCTACGATTCTCAAGAATCTGTATTTAGATGTTTTTTTTAAAAAAATGTTCTGAGCAACTTTAAAATAGTAACTATAGCTGACAAACGAATGTTATTTGTTGCACTGTATCCTGCAGCTGGTGTCTATTTATTCACTGGGACAATTAGGCTTTGATCAGTGAAGGTCAGGGTTGGTCGTTTTTCTGTATCTGGCATGTTCTTATCGCTGTCTGGAATATAACTGTCTGGAATGGCATACTTATGGACTTGGAGTAGGATTGTACAAAATATTATTTTTTTTATTAAGACTGGAACAGTCTGTTCGTCTTGTTTATCTCCCCTCCACCATCTTGTGTTTTAATACTAAGGCAGGTTGTGCCTTTTTGTTTGTCGGACAAGAACCAACATGGACCCTTCTGTTCGAGATGGGGAAGGGCATCCCCACAACAACAAATCAACCAGGATTTCTGCATTAAAATAAAAAATCAGCATTCACTACCGTTAGGAAACAGTACCATGCAATATGCCTCTGTAACTGAGACTTCATTCCACACTTAAAGCCGAATATACTGCATTTGATCAATGATTAAATGTTAGATATAAGGAACAATTACTCTTAGCACAGGTCACTGCAAACTTAAAATAATTAGAAATCTCATTTGTAATACGTCGAAATGATTTTTAATTATTGGAGTCTAAAACAATGAGACGTATCTTCATTTGTAAGGCTGAAAATTAAACCAATGATTTCTGTGAACATTCAAATGAATAGGTATCAGATATTTCCTGTGAGTGTCGGGTGAGGAATCATTGCTTTGTTCGTGGTTGTGTTGACCTGAAATAGAAGATCCATTTTTCTTTGTAAAATTGGCACGAAGAAATATTGGTTTAATTTGAAATGTGAATCTCACGTTATTTGTTACAAATCCTGAACTGAATTATTGTGTGATTGTTGGAATAACCATGAATTGGTAATCTACTTTAGAACGCTGACCCATGAAGTGATTCAATATTTCCAAACGAGTTTGCTCTAGTATGGATTAAGAATAATTAGTATCGGTGAACTGAGCATTATAACGCTGGCATGATGGTTTGGAAAATGCATTCGATATGCAGTGATTATTGATCAGAACTGTTTTGTCGTTCAACATTCTCAGATAGTCCTGAATTCGACACTTGCTCTCTCAGCTTTCCTTCTGTAGAAATACAATATGTAAGCCATACAACTTTTAATGTCATCAATATTCAGACATTTGTGTCAGCATTACAAAGAAAATAAGTCGATAAGGAACAAGGTTATCATAGCAAAATACAGTCAACAGTATTTATAGAGGAACAAAACAATCAATTAAGTAGTTCCATATGTTCAAAGCGGTTTGTCACAGAAGAAAAAGAAAATTAAAATGCTTTTGCAACATAAATTATTAGGAAAAGAAATGAATAAGTCACCCAATGCAACTATTCTTCTGAAGACAACTTTCCGTCTTTCCAGAAATGTTCAACTTCCCAAAGTCCAAAATGTACTGTGACTATTTCATAATAAAGAGATGTTAGTTCGTGTTGCTGTTCTTCAAAAAATCACAAGAATTTTAAATAATTTTCTTCCATGAAAAATGATGAACTTATATTGTGTTTACAAATACAGTAAATGTTGACATTGAAGTGAAACATAATTAAATCAATTCAGTTGTTTTCAGGGTTAAAATAAAAAATGATATTCACAATGCACACTGCAAAATCTTTACATTATTTTATATATGAGCCATAATTCCACAGTTATACCCCAAACTATATCGAGCAACGATGAGATAATCGAAACAATTGGATTGTCAAAATTCTATCAGTTAATTTCAGAAATCTAAGTTGATTATTTGACTGAACAGTGTGGAGAAACGATCAGGAATTATTCTGATGAAAACTAATTACAGTTTTTTGAATGCTTCAGGCTGAGATTGTCGCGATCATTCAAATTAGCAATCATCAGGTATTTACAATGAGGTGTTTAACGGGAAGTCATTGGTTCCATTATGGGATGGTTCACCTGAAAAGTAAATTGATTTTTATTTTGTAGTGTTCGTACTAACAAAAAATTGATGAAATTAAAATGCGAATAGAAAGACTAACTCCAATTATTGTGCAACTATTGTATTGGCAGTGACTGGAAAATTAACGTTGTAATTTGACCAAATAAATTGATTCAATATTTTAAAAGCACTTTGCTATGATGCTGATTGGATATTCATTAAGATTGGTACACTGAGGAATATAATATAGTACCTAGCTCTGTGGATTGTCAAAAATGATACATTCAGTGATTATTCAGCAGAATTGCTTTTGGCTCAAAATGCAGGATTACGAGAATGACATGTTTCCATCCATTGATTTGCATATTGCGACATACTTTTAATTTATATACCGTTTTTCATGACTAATGTTTAGACATTCATGTGAGAAATAGGAAGTAAATAAATAGAGTCGAAGTATGTATTACATTGAACGCAAGACAGAGGGAGCTTCCATAATCTTGTGACTTTTGCACATTGATAAACAACTTTGGTTTAAAAAAGTTTAGAAATCATCATGTTCAGAACAGTTTCTTTTCTTATAACAAATTGAAACTTTAATAAAATCCTTATGCAGTGCACATGATTTGAAAACACATCAGTTACAAAACACCATTCACAAAAATTACACCAGTCACAAAAAACATCAGCTCAAGAACAATTAGACCCTTACGAAGAGTATTCTACTCAACAGTAATTAGAGGCCGTTGAACATCTTCATATCGTTCTTGCAGAGAACGTTCATTTATTGTTCATAAAGTTTTATTATGATAAATATTTCGACAATTATATCAGAACTAGGAAGAAAATGAGAAGCAATCCACGCGTATTTTTGTGAATGAAAGTCAAAATAAACTAAATCTACAGTGCCACCTTTCAGTATTTTCTCTGAATTAGCAGATAAAGATTTTTTTAATGCACAAGTTCAAAATGCTTTTACTTACAGTTGTTCAAAACCAAAATTAAATTATTTTATTTTGCGATTCTTCACTCAGAAACCTGATTGGAAATCTGCTACGTATGTTGTTGTTAGTATCCTCGGCCATTTGTAATAAAGTATGGTCATTGGTTTTAGCGAAATATTTCATGTACAATTACAAAACTGAAATTTAAGAAATCAAGTGCATTTATTGGATGAAACTACTCACCAAGTGTTTACTGTGGTTCTTGCTCTCAGGAACAATAAGATATGTACTCAGTTTTTTCTCCTGAGCAGCAATTAGATGACCAGGAAGACATTTGTATGGCTGTGTGTGCAGTGTTCTGTAAGCATTAAATTCAATGACATTGAGATATTTTACTAATATAAGAAGGGATGAATAATTGGGTGTTAAAGATATTAATTAAGACAATTTTTATTTTAAAAATGACCTAATGATCAGGCAGCGCCTGGAAAACTAGTGCTTCCAAATAAACCTGTTCGACTATAATCTGGTGCTGTGCGATTTTTAACTCCGTGAAACATACTTAAAACCACACGTGATAAGATATATGTAAAATCGATTTTCAAGTGAATACACTCCGACATGTTCAAGCATTTCATCTTGACATTCAATATGAGAAGGACATTTCAAAAATAAACCGAACTCTCAGGCAGTTAATCAATTGAACAGTAAGTAGAATTTTAACTTAACAAAGGACATAGCAATATTGAGACGAATTACAATATTTTAATATATAATAAAGGTAACTTGAAGAACTGAGGGGCAATAGCAATTTTATTTCATTTTGCTGAAGACGAAATCGGCGTTTTTTTTTCAGAATAAGGATAAGTGTATGTGAGGTGTTGAAATACACAATAATGATGTGCTAAATGTTTATTGAAACTCTTCTGCAGAATTAAATTCACAGAATAAACAATATTTGGGTATTCATGATCTAATTGGAAGCAAAATCCTGTTGCCCATCATATGGATGTAGTAAGGTATTTTGATTTTTAAAAGTATATAAATTTCATTACTTACAGATATTAAATAAAAAAAACAAACTACAAAGTCCCCAATTTTAAAATTTAGAGACAATGTAATGAGATACATAATTATATTAATGACCTGAAGATGATTATTTGGATTATTGGAATGAACAACAGACAGAAGGAGATCCAATGCTGGATTGAAAAGCAATTGAAACTCCGTTTATATATTTTCTAAACACCATTCGAAGCTGCTTTGGCGTATCTCTGTTGAAGATGGCAACTGAACCCACACCTCCTTGTCTCATAGGGGAGACAGGACCTGAGCTCCACAAGTACCTTTAATTATGTACCCACCAAGGAAGGGTGGGATTATAATAAATTGTGATTACTCAAATGAAAACTAATCAGAGTTCATTTCCAGGTAATTAAGTAGACTGTTTCTGTGTGTAATGGACTGCGAATGAAATAGTAATTCCCAATAATGATGGTACTAAGCACATATACTCCTATGTAAAAAATAATATCATGACAATTGAAAGAAAGATAAATAGATATATCATGTGCTTATTATAAATTCATAAAAAATACAACTGCTGAATATATTTAAAGCGGGTTTTCTTATAATGAAAAGATTATAATGAAAATTAGAATGTTTAGCAGCAGGACGGAATCGGAAGAAAATGTCATTCACTGACTATTCAGTTGCAGGCAGCTTGCCTTCCATCCAGAAATGTCCAACTTCCAACAATTCCAAATGTACTCTGATTGATAAAGGAAGGAGCAAACACAAGTAAATTATTTTTGCTTGCTTATAACAAGAAGTCACAAACTTGATTTTTTTAGCTTTAAAATATTTAACTCTTACTGTGATCAGAAATACAATAAACCTTCCTGTTGAAGAAAAAATATAAGCATATCAAATCAAAATACACATCGATATTCACAATAATTGGGAGAGTGAACACTGCAATATCTTTCCATCAGTTGATGTACTGAGCCATAATTCCGCTTTTATATCCCTTACTGGATTGATCAATTATTAGATATTAGCAATAACCAAATTATTAATATGCTGTCAGTGAACTGAATCTTAATGAGAAATCTCACAATGTTGTTGAAGGAGCAATGTGTCGAAGTAAACAGTAATTATTGGTGAAATTTGATTAGATATCTCTTAATCGATGAGGCTGTGATTACATTGATTGTTGAAATGAGTACTATTCAAATATTTCAAATGAGCATTGGATGGAAAATTAATGTTTTTTTGTTTATACTTGAAAGATATTTTATTGTAGTATCGGCACTAATAATTAATTAATTAAATTATGATGTGAATCTCACCATACTGAATATTTTCAAGTTTTCTAACGGTCTTGCAGTCCAATCTTCAGTTAAAAAGGGAGATTTTGGCACAGTACATCAGTAACTGCAAACATTTCAACGCATCTCCATCAAAGTTATTAATCTGAGAATTCAGAATAAATATCAAAAAATTACCTCTGTAAATGCCATTGACTATATCTTTAGATTATAGTAAAGTTCGTTCTCTAATTATTTTCTTCGTATTTCTGACACCAGTGGCTAAATATTGATTAGATTAAATGTCATAAGTTCGATTAAATGTTAGTTTTCTCTAAACGATCTGTGCAGCACAGGAATGGGTCCTTTGGCCCATAACGTTGTGCTGAACATAATACAAAAGAAACTCATCCCTTCTGCCTACCGTTGATTCATATCCTTCCAAATTATCTAAATGAACATTAAATAGCCCTAACGTATCTGCCTCCACCACCAACCCTGGAAGTTCATTCCAGACACCGAGTACTCCCTGTGTAAAAAACAAATTACCCCTCACATGCTCCTTGAACTTTCCCCATAACCTTAAATGCATGACTCATCGTTTTGACGTTTCAACTCGGGGAAAAACTTTGACTGTCAACCCTACGTATCTCATGATTGTACAGATTTCCATCAATTCATCCCCCAGCCTCCGCCACTCCACAAAAAAAGAAACCTGAGTTTTTCTCGCCTCTCCGAATCCAGGCAGCATCCTGGTAACTGCCGTCTGTACCCTCTCCAAATCCTCCATATCCTTCCTGCAATGTGGTGAACAGAAGTGAACACAATACTTTAAGTATGCCATAAACAAAGTCTTATAAAGTTGCAACCAGCCATCCTGACTCTTGTAACTAGTTCCCTGAGCAATAATGGCAAGGATGCCATTTGCCTTCCATACCACCCTATCTATTTGCATGGTCACTTTCAGGGAGCCATGGTCTTGAATGCCAAGATCCCTTTGAACAACAAAGCTGTTCAGGGTCCTGCCATTGACTATCTACTTTTCCTTAACATTTGAGCTACCCAAGTGAGACACTTTTCACTTGTATGGATGAAACTTCACCTTTAATTTCTCTGCCCATATCTGCAGTATATCTTTTTCCTGATGCATTCTTTGACAACCCTTTACATTATCCACAACTGCACTGAACTTTGTATCATCTGCAAACTTATTAACTCACCAATTAGATTTTAATTCATGTCACTCCTATATATTTGTATTGTAAACAGAAGGGTTCCAGTAAAGATCTCTGTGGAAAAAAAGACAGAAAATGAGGGAAATGCAGAATTCTTGAATAAATGAGGTTTTTTCAATGACAAAACAATTCTGATGAATAATCTCTGAAGTTGTGATTTTTGTTTTTAAATTAATCCAATATTTTAATTCTCAGTTTACTGTTCTTAATGAATATCCAGTACAAACTGCTTTGAAAATATTGAATCATTTTAAGTGTTGAGTTCTAACATTAATTATTATTTAATTGTCATTTCAATTCTCACACCATCATGAGTTTCACATTTTAGTTGAATTCATTATTTCTTAGTGAAAGTATCATAATGAAATATTAACATTCTTTTCAGGTCAACACACCTGCAATCATCCAAAGTTTTCTCACGTAACACTCATTCTAACCATCTCATTCTCTTTCATTTGAATTCTTATATTAATGGAAGGATTATTAATCAGCCTTATCAATTAAGAGATGGCTAATTATTTTTCACTTCAATATTTCAGTTTTTTTCCGATATACAGCACAATTACATTGCAATAAGGACTTATCAATCTTAAATTTGGTTTCAGCCATTTTAAACCTAATTATTGCTAATATCTAAGTGGTAATCATTGTTAAAATCCAATATATCTAGCTGTAGATGTGGAGCTATGGCTCAATACAGCAACTGACACAAACAATATTGCACCCTACAATCTCTTAATCTTAGCAATAATAATGTTTCGTGTGGAAGCTTAGTTGGATTGAATTGGTTGTGAGCAAAACTACATTCTGAGGAAGGGTCACTGGACCCAAAGTATTAACTCAGAATACACCCCACAGATACTGCCTGACCTGCTGAGTTATCTTCCAACAATTACTGATTTTGTTTCTGAGTTCCAGCATCCATAGTAGTTTGTGTTCTTATATTGATTGTATTTCACTTCAATGCTAACATTTCTATATTTCTGATTATTACGATAAGAGCTAAATATCTTTCACGTTAAACATTATGTAAATTTCACGTGTTTCTTGTGTACACAAACCAGAATTAACAAATTTTTGCTCTATTCTTTTACAATAAATTTTGAATTCTTAGAAATCACAATTTTGTGAAACTGAGGGAAGTTGTCTTTCGCTGAGTAGTTACATTGAATGATAATGCTTTATTTCCAATTCATGTGCATTACAAAGCAGTTTAATATTAAGTTATATATGAACAACTGCTTCAAACATATTGAATTAATTGATTATCATGATATCTATATTTATTTAAGATCATTGTCGCTTCGTTCCATCATTATTAGAAATTACTAATTCTTTTTATCCATTACACACTGGCATTGTCTAATACAATCATAGTCCAATTATCACAATAAATATCTGATCAGTTTTCCCTGAGAGTAACCACAGTAAGTGTGTGACTATAGTCCTGTCCTTCCTGCGTGGGAACATTGTGAAATACTCTGGTAATGTCTGCACTGCTAGACCAGGAGGCAGGGGTTCAATTCCTACCTTAAACAGAGATGTGTCAAAGCACCTCAGAGTTGATTAGAAAATATATAAGTGCCGATTGAATTAGGTTTCAATCCAACATGTTCTCAACTTGTATCTGTTGTTCATTATAATGATCACAATATCTTGAATTTATTTGCTTCAGGTCACTGGTTAAAGTATGAATGTTATTAAGGTGACGTGTGTTTGGCATATTGAGATGAGCTGTGGGAGGAAAGGCAGCGGCTGGTACAATTGCAACATCTAAAAGACATTCGGACAGTTTATTGGATCGAAAACGTCCAGAGGAATATGGGACAAACACAGGAAAATGGGACTAGTTTAGTTTAGAAAACGGGGCCGGCATGCCAGGTTGGGCTGAATGGCCTGTTTCCGTGCTGTATCGATCTAACTTTCTACAATTCAAACTTGACTGTGATTGGTAAAGGAAAGAACGGACGGGTGTTATTTCTATTTTGTGTCCATGAAAAAGCGACTTGAATTTTAATTAATTTTGTCACATGAAATAGTTCACTCTTATTGTGATTAGAAATACAATGAATGCGAGCATTAAAGTGAAATATAATTAAATTAATTCAACTGTGTTTCCATGGTTAAAATAAAAATTGATATTCACAATGATTGTGAGTTTGTACACTGCAATATCTTCACATCAGTTCATGTACTGAACCATTATTGCACATTTATACCCCTAACTGAACTGAACAATAATTAGATATTAGCAACATATAGATTTTTGAAAATATATCAGTGCACTTCAAAGAAGGAGATATTTAATATTGCTATATGTGTAAACATGAACAGCAATTATTGCAGTGAAAAGTAATTACAGTTCTCTGACTTTATAAGGCTGATATTACTGTGATTATTCAAATGAGCAAAAGTCTGCTTTCAAAGCATGTTGGATGTAAAATCATTGGTTGCATTGTGGGATAGTTGACCTGAAAACAATAGTATTGTTACAATAGATTAAATGAACAATGGATTAAATTAAAACATGGATCTGACTATACACGTTAGAAAGGCAAACAAATTATTCTCTAATTATTATAAGGATAAAAAAATTATAATTAATGTGGTAATCTGAACAAATAAGTTGACTCAACATTTTAAAAGCACTTTGCTCTGATGTTGATTAGACATCATTAAGATCGGTAAACTGAAGACCAAAATATAGCAGCTCGATTGATGGATTGAGGACAATAAATGAGCCATTCAGTAATTATTGAAAGAAATGATTTTTGCTCAAAATGCAGACAATACAAAAGTAATGCATTTCATTCAATTAGTTTACGTGTAGAAATATGTGTTTTTAATTTATTTAATTTTATCCTGATCGATGTTCAAACATTTGTGTCTGAATTAGGTAGAAAATAAGGAGAAAATGAAAGTGAATGTCAGAGTGACCAGACGATACAGTCCATGACATTTGACAGAAAAAGAAATTTGCATAATTTCGTAATTATTGAAAGCTGATAAATAATTAACTCCTCAGGAACTGAAACAGTCCAACCTCAAGAACAACAAGATCTGGACAATATCCAGGTTTGTGCTGACAAGGGGCAAGTAACATACATGCCACACAAATGCAGGCTGTGACCATCACGTATAAGAAATAACCTAACCACTATCACTTGACATTCGATCAGAAACTGAATTGGTCTTACCACATAAACACAGTGGCTACAAGAGTAATTCAACTCCTGGCTCCTGAAAGCCTGCCCAACAGCTACCAGGCACAAGTCAGGGGTGTGATGGAATACTCCCCATTTGCCTGGATTCGTGCAGCCCTAAAAACACTCAAGAAACCCATGGCCAAATCCATCTCGAAGGAAAAGGGCAGCAGCTATATGGAAAGACAACTACCTTCAACTTCACCTTTAAGGTACTAACCCACCCTGACTTGGGAATGTATTGCCATTCCTTCACTGTCGGTGGTTGAATATCCTGGAAATGCCCACCCCAATGGCATCGTGAGTCAACCCATAGCAGGTAGACTGCAGGGGTTCAAGAAGACAGCTCACCACCAATTTCTCAAGGGTAACTAGGGACGGGCAATAAATGCTGGGCCCAGCCATTGGCACCCACATCACATTAAATAAATATTAAAATAAGGTCTGCAAGATCAAAACAGCTCCAACACTGTCCTAGCTGCAATCTCTGCCTCTTCTTATTGACAAAGATAACACTTTCTCATCAGTACAGTATTCACCCCAGCCCTCTCTTGTACCAACCAGCAGCATTTCCATCACCAATAGCAATTGCTTTTAAAATATTTTGTCAGTAACTTTTCATTAACTGGTTACTTCAATTACAATGCAATCACTACAAACAGATCAAGTACCTTTTAGGTGACAACAAATTTTCTAACAACTTTTCTTGATCTGTCTCTGTCATTCTTTTTGGTTAGATGAAGAAGGGAGGGAGGGCAACAGCACAGTAATGTAAGATATATGTAACACTGTGAGACAGGAAAGCTGGTAAGGCTCACGTTGACTCTTAGACCTCACATAGTGAAGCAACACATTCACTGCATAATAAACATAACGCAACATTTCAACCCCACTCACACCTGGCGTGACAGAAATAAAATGTGGATCAGTTGGACAGGATGGGTTTGTTTCAGCTCGAGTTTGGGAGAGTGAGAGGCGACATGACTGAAGTATCTATGATCCTGAATGGTTTGATAAGGTGAATTTGGAAAAGATGTTTCCTCTTGTAGGTCATTCCTGAACTAGAGGGAACTGCTTTAAAATTGGGTTCACCCTTTCAGGAAAGAGATGAGGAGATTTGTTTCCAATCAGAAGGCAGTGCAACTTTGGAAACCTCTGCCCCAGAAGGTGGGCTCAATTAATATTTTTAAGACACATGTTGATAGATTCTTGTTAAGGGACATTGGGGGGAGATGGAGTACTAATCACTAACAGATCAGGTCTGGCCTTATTGAATGATGGAGCGGGCTTGAGGGGCCGAATGGCCACCATCTGCTTCTTTCTCACATGACACAGAACTGAGAGCTTTGTTGAAAATTCATTCACTGGATGTAGGCGCCACTGGCTATGGGCAGCATTTATTACCCAGAGGGCAGGCAAGAGTCAACCACATTGCTGTGGGTCAGGAATCACATGTAGACAAGATCAGGTAAGGATGGCAGCTTCCTTCCCTAAAGGATATCAGTGACCCAGATGGGTTTTCCCTGAAAATCGAGAATAATTTCATCAATGGACTCATCATTCTCGATGATTATTGAATTCAAACTCCTGAAACTGACTGACTAGGTGCCTGTCAGTGACTCCAACACAAGTGAATGGAAACGTTGCTCAGAGCTTTTTTCTGTAACATTCAACACAACCAGGAAATGGAAAGTGAATAATTAGCTGAAAACAAGGCCACTGCTCTGTTAGGGTCAAAATCATTCGATGTTCAGTTACCAAACATTATTGACTCACAGAATATGCGAACTTGCAGAATCGCAGTAAAAGGGAAAAGTAAACAACATTCTTGGCAAAGGCATAATGAAACAACATCTTGAATAAAAACAGCTCAGAACAAACTGACAAAAAGAAATTTGTAGATAGAGATTTTAATTCTTTAGAAAAAAACACTTCCCTGCTTATGGTGTGTGGTAGAAACCATTCTCAGTGTGATCTGCCACTTCTTTCCTTTGAAAAGAATCTGTTTCCCATCAGAAAAACAGGTGTGTTGCTCACCTACAGACTGACTTACAGACAAAGGAAACCTGATCAGGGACTCGTAGGCTAATTAAGCTATTAGTGACAGTCCACAACAAGAGCTCAGACCACACAGATTCTCGTGAAAGCAACAATGAAATGAAAAAGGTGAATTAGTCTTTATAATCATTCAGCCTCTCTCAATCAAATAATCCCAGTCAACTTCCAAACATTATAAATCTATTAATACTAATGCATACATATTTATTTGCGTTCCTAATTTCCTCCAAAAATATATCTGATTATTCTCTTCAAAAATATATTTTAAATGGTGAATTCCAAATCACAATTCATTTCCAATTATACTTAGTGCAAACCAATTTGCAAACTAAAATAGTTTTCATGTCAATAATGACACTGGAAACTTTGTTATTTAGTTTAACCATATGTCCAAATATTGTTTTGCTTCATTATTGCAGTGAAGCTAAAATTAAAGTCTGTTTATTTTCTCCGATATCCTTCCATTACTTTATTCCCTAATAACAATGAATGGTATAACAGGTGACAAGCATTAAAATAATGTTCAATTTTCATTGCAAGAACTGGTACAAATAATCACATATTATTCAGTTCATTCATTGTCGTTGATTATCAGGGTTATTTTCACTGCATGGTCACATTAATTTCACTTAAATATTCACAGTACAATTTTCACCTCTATAGATATGTAAAGTGAATATCAAATTATTAATGTTTCAAGTAAAACCAAATTCGCATTCTGTTCTGTTTGAATCCAGGAATGATGGAATGTGTGACACTATTATGAGAAAAAGGAACAAGTGAAGGTGGGGCTCTCAGACGTGAGGCAGTAAAGCCAAAGGGTCAGGTGGTAGTTACAGTGGGGGTGGTACCGAGTGCCCCGTTCTCCTCAGAAGGCAGTGAGGATGGTGACACTGACTGGAACGAGTTAGATGACAAAGCGCCCACGTATGGACAGAAGGACGGCAATGGGTGGGATGACCCACCGACCTATAAGGCCCAGAAGGCCGTGTCTATGGCATCGCTGGGCATCAAAGCTCAACTTGGACAGACAGGAGGGGGCAACAAAGGGAACTGACAGAAACCAAACATGAGCTGTTCACCCGCTGAATGACAGATGTTGGTGAATGAAAACCCAGCCTGATAGCAAAATGGTAATAATCGGCCTTATCAGGAGAATATAGATGAAATAATTGAGGTACAGTCCCATTGATGATAGTGCAGGCCAAGATCTTTCAGGCCAAGATGCCCTGAAGTGTACAGCAGAACTTGTCCCTGCAATGAGAGGGTGTGCACACCCAGTGCACAGCCAATCAGTGGCTCCAGGCATTTACAGATATTACAGGGACACATTGGGAAGGGGACAGGCTGAATGGGCTAAAATAACCTTGGTGACTCAGGGACCCAGGGTAATATCGAGGATCATACAGAGAGGAAGCCTGAGGTGTGTAAGGACCATGGAGAATAACCAAACCTCAACCCGTGATGATGAAATCGGTTTGATGTATTTAAAAGGTGACACGGGACCCCATTTAACTGTAATTATATACATGGGACTCCCAGTGGGAGATAATTCTAACCACATTTTGAATTGGGCCATGAGAGCTGAAGCAAGCTCAGAAACACAGGGGAATAGCTGCAGTACAGGGAGGTGAACCAGACCAACAATGTTACAAGTGAAGCAGGAAAGGGCACATACCCAAGGAACGTAGGCAGAGAGAGGGAGATAGATGTTCACATTATGTGTGTGCCAGGAAGGGAGAGCGGACAGTCCCAGCAGAATGAAGGACCATGACTTTAAATCTATCCACCCACATATTGCGAAGGGAGTCAGACAATCTTTAGGATTGTTTAATTATTGTGGGAATTTTGTGGAGAATATTCCAGAATTGGCAGAACCATCACAAGCCCTGACAAGCCCAGGGGTCAGGGAGTCAGCATATACATAGACAGTCAGCATGTCTTTGGTATTGTTCATGACCATGAGTTGGTCTGGCTCAGTGAGAGTACATCACCCTGTCTGTGGCACATAGAGCATGAAGAACAGGTAAGAGAGTTAGTGGGAGCAGCTAACTTTCCCAGTGAAGCAGCAATAATGAAGATTAGAGCTCACAGGAAAGTAGAAATCTCACACCATCGGGGACAGTGAGTATGTGAGTAAGGCGGGTGAAATACTTACTGAAACAGTGCAGTCATTTGGGGAAGTGGCAGTGGCTACAAAAGCGAGAAAGGAAAGTTTGAAGACATTCCCAGAAATAGTCCCACAACAGGAGAAACAGGTATGGGAAAAGGGTGGGGCAGAGTCTGGATGATCCAGCAGGACCACTACACTGTATAAGACAAACCTTATTAAAAAGATATAATGTGTTGGCCCATATTGAGCAAGATACAATGCAATATCTTTTTACCTTTTACAATGCAATATCAGATGATCCACTACATAGGGTGTCCTGGAACAGGGACAGATGCACCAAGGTTTTGTTGAAGGTGTGTAGTCTGTACACAATGTGAGCCAGGCAATGCAATCAGGATAAAATGGAGGCAGCAGCAGAGGATCAGGGGCCCATGGGAAGAATTAAGGATGGATTTTACACACACCCCCATCCCAATCTCAGGGAAGGAAATCCTGCTGGGTTTTGATAAGCAGGTTTACTCTGTGGGTGGAAGCATTCCCCTGCAGAGTCTGACCAAGGTTACAGGGACGGTGGTTAAACAGCTATCTTGTTTGCCCTGTTTGACACTGAACAGAAATCCCATCCCCCATAGCACCCGCAGAGCTCAGGTACAGCGGAAGGAGTGAAGCAGACACTGAAAGCTAGTCTGACTAAGGCCCTGACAGAGACAGGCAGGGATGGGTTAGTGTACCCCTCAGCATCCTAATTAAACTGAGGTTCTGGATAAATATATTTAGAAATATATTAATAAATTTATAAATATATTTATAAATATATACCTTGCTGTATCTCTAAATTTATTTATACATCTATAAATATCTAACACCTGTTTTTTTGAATTCTTGTTTCAAAGTGTTGTGCTTTTGACCTGTGTTCACGTTTTGATGTATTTGTAAAACAATGGTTCCAATTCAAGAAGAATTTTAAGCTTAGAAAGAACACAAACTATGTTTTATTTATTCATTCTTAGCATCATTTGTTGCCGACTCTAGCATTTATTGCTGATCCTTAAAGGCCTGGACAAGGTGACAGTGAGGTGCCTTCTTGAACTACTGCTAACCTTGGGGTGTAGATAAACCTATATTGCTGTAAAGCAATTCCAGGATTTTCACCCAGTGATAGCCAAGTCAGGATGTTGTGCAGGGAAGCTCAGAGGATGAGGCCCTCACGGTCTGGCTGCCATTGTCCTTCCAGGAGGTAGAGATTGTGGTTTCGTGAATTGCTTTTGAAGGAGTGTGGGAAAGTTGCTGCAATGCATCGTGTTTTTCATACTAACTACTACCACTGTCCACCAATGATCAGTGAAGTGAATGTTGCAGATAGCTGATGGATTAAGATTCACAGGCCGTGCAGTGCATAAGGAAGCCATTTGACCATTGTGTCTGCATCAGCTTCACCCAGTGCAATCTCCTACCTCCTCTCTCTCTCACCCTATACATTGTTTACTGTAAAGAAACAGTCTAATTCCCTGAGTGAATATCCTGCTTCATGTATCCAGATTATAGGCTCTGCCTTGTGATGGATGGAGTTGAGTTTCTTTAGTGTTTTGGAGCTGCACTCATTTAGGAAATATTCCATCACATTTCCGAATCATGTCTTGTGAATAGTGCAAAGGCACTGAGGAAAACTATTAGGTTGTAACTGAACATGTTTATTTGAAATCATAAACTTCCTGTGGCTGTGTGCTTCCATCCACTTTACCTGACGAAGGAGCAGCACTATGGAAATTTGTGATTTCAAAAATACCTGTTGGACTATAATCTGCTAAAGTCTGTCTTTTAACATTGTTCAGCCCTGACCAACACTGGTATCTCCACAATCAGGCTTTGTGGAGTCACTGCAGATTTCCGAGCCTCTGACCTCTTGTAACGACAGAGTTGATATGGCTGGTCTGGTTCAGGTTACGGATGATGAAAATAACAAGATGTCAACAGTGGATGATTCAATGATGTCAATGCCCTTGAATGTCATTGCGAGATGATTAGATTCTTTCCTGTTGTAGATGAACATTGCCTGGCAATTAAGTGCAATCAGTCCCAAGTTGAATCTTGTGAAGATCTTGCTCCACATGGATATAGATCATTTCAGTGACTGAAGAGTAGTAAATTGTGCTGGGCATTGTACAATGATCAGAAAATGTCCCCATTCCCAACCTTCTGATATTGACAAGTTCATTGATGAAGCAGCTGAAGATGTTTGGGTCTAAGACACCATCCTGAGGGATCCCTGCAGTGATGTTACAGGGCTGAGATGATTGGACTCCAGTAACCACAATTATCAAGCTTCGTGTTAAGGAGGGCTCCAACTATTGACACTGATTGCAATTTCCCTCCTTGATGCAATATTCCATCCAGTGCTGCCTTGATATCACAGGCAGTTGCTTCCCAGCTCTCTCCCAGTGTGACAAAACTGCTGTTCAGTGAGTTGAGATCAGTTTGAACCCAGTCCGACATTGTGCATACTTTCCTGCAGTCAGAGGAAGGTGAAGTCGCTCTCGGCTGTGACAAGTCAGTGAATACCCAGTTCAGATAAGAAGACAAGTCTCTCTCATATTCCTCGTGTTTACAGGATTTCCCACCTTTGTCAGTGCATTTTGGTTCTGATAACACTGAATCATTGTCCACGTGACCGGTATCTGCCCAATGGGAACAATGATTTTTCCCTGCATGTTCAAACTTCAGGTTACTATAAACAAGCTGACTGTCAGATTCTAATCTGCTGTTTGGTTTGCAGTTGGGAAACACAAACCAAATCATCGATCCCCTATGTGCAGAAGGAGGTCACTCGGCCCATAAGGTTTGCACCAACTCATTGAACAACATCCCAAACAGACTCTCACCCCCCTACCCTCTTCCTATAACCCTGCATTTCCCCCTGGCTAATACACCTATCCTTCCCATCTTTGGACGGCGGGAGGAAACCCACACAGACACGGGGAGAATGTGCAAACTCCACACAGACAATGGTGGGTGGAATCGAACTGGGATTCCTGGTGCTGTGAGGTAGCATTGCAAACTGCTGATGGAGTAACCCCTAAACCCGGCTAATATCCCATGCAGTTTGTTAATCAGATATCAGAAATACCATCAAAGGAATGTGGGAGAACATACAAAAGCCCAAAGTCATGTTGTGGAATGGAGCTGAATGAAACTGGAAATGTGTGGGGCTGGTTGGAGCAGGAAGCCCTCATGAAAGCTCCTGAATTGTCATTAAAACCCCGCCAACCCATTCAATCCCATTGGCTGGAAGACCAACCACACCCCTCATGCACTCCCAATGGCCGGAGGACCAGCTCCATCCTCGTTCGCTCCCATTGGATGGAGGACCTGCCACACCCCTTTAGTCCTGCCACCACACCACACATTCACTCCCAAAGGCTGGAGGACCAGGCCCCACCAGCTCAGTCCTCCAGGCCCACTCCTCATTCACTCTCATTGGCTTGACCACCAGATCCCACCAACTTGGTCCTCTAGCCCCTACCCCCCTCCCCACCTCCACACCCCACATTCACTGCCAGTGACTAGAATTCATAATTCATGGAAAGGATGTGGAGGTCATGGTGATGCGGGTGGACAAAATCACACAACAACAGGTTACAGTACAATAGATTTATTAGGAAGCACAAGCTTCCAGAGCACTGCTCCTTTGTCAGGTAGATACCGGAAGCTAGTGCTTCCCAATTAACCTGTTGGACTATAACCTGGTGTTGTGTGATTTTTAACTTAAATTGAAGTTTGGCAGGTACTTGGGTGAGCTATGGGGGGTGGGGTTGTTTAGACCACAAATGCTGAACTGACTTATGTAAAACCAAGGACTGCAGATGCTGGAAACCAGAGTCTAGATTAGAGTGGTGCTGCATAAGCACAGCAGGTCAGGCAGCATCTGAGCAGCAGGGAAATCGACGTTTCGGGCACCCTTCATCTGGAATAGAGGCAGGGTGCCTGCAGAGTGGAGAGATAAATGAGAGGGGGGTGCGGTGGGAGAAAGTAGCATAGAGTACAATAGGTGAATGGGGGTGGCGATGGAGGTGATAGGTCAGAGAGGAGGGTGGAGTGGATAGGTGAAAAGGAAAATAGGCAGGTAGAACAGGTCATGAGGGCAGTGCAGAGTTGAAAAGTTGGAGCTGGGCTGAGGTGGGGGAAGGGGAAATGAGGAAACTGGTGAAATCCACATTGATACCAAGTGGTTGAAGTTTTCTGAGGTGGAAAATGAGGCGGTCTTCCTCCAGGTATCGGGTGGTGAGGGAGTGGCGGTGGAGGAGGCCCAGGACCTCCATGTCCTTGGCAGAGTGGGAGGGGGAGTTAAAATGTTCGGCCACAAGGCAGTGGGGTTCATTGGTGCGGGTGTCCTGGAGATGTTGCCTAAAGCATTCTGCTAGGAGGCATCCAGTCTCCACAATGTAGAGGAGACCACATCGGGATCAACGGATACAATAAATGATATTGGTGGATGTGCAAGTGAAACTTTGATGGATATGGAAGGCTCCTTTGGGGTCTTGGATGGAGTTGAGGAGGGTGGTGTGGGCGCAGGTTTTGCAATTCCTGCGGTGGCAGGGGAAGGAGCCAGGAAGGGAAGGTGGGTTGTTGGGGGGCGTGGACCTGACCAGGTAATCATGGAGGGAACGGTCTTTGCGGAAAGTGGAAATGGATGGGGAGGGAAATATATCCCTGGTGGTGGGGTCCATTTTGAGGTGGCACAAATGTCTTCGGATGATGTGGTTTTTGCGAAGGTTGATAGGGTGGAAGGTGAGCACCAGGGGGCTCTGTCCTTGTTACGGTTGGAGGATTGGGGTGTGAGGGCGGAGGTGCGGGATGTGGATGAGATGCGTTGGAGGGTATCTTTAACCATGTGGGAAGGGAAATTGTGGTCGCTTAAGAAGGAGGCCCATCTGGTGTGTTCTGTGGTGGAACTGACCCTCCTGGGAGCAGATATGGCGGAGGCAGAGGAATTGGGAATACGGGATGGCATTTTTGCTGGAGGTAGGGTGGGAAGAGGTGTAATCCAGGTAGCTGTGGGAGTCGGTGGGTTTCTAAAAATTGTGAGTGTCAAGTCGCTCCTCATTAATGGAGATGGAGAGGTGCAGAAAGGGGAGGGAGGTGTCTGAGATGGTCCAGGTGAATTTAAGGTCGGTGTGGAATGAGTTAGTGAAGGTGATGAACTGCTCAACCTCCTCGTGGAAGCACGAGGTGGCACTAATGCAGTCATCAATATAGTGGAGGAAAAGGTGGGGTGTGGTGCCAGTGTAACTACGGAAGATGGACTGTTCTATGTAGCCAACAAAGAGACAGGCATAGCTGGGGCCCATACGTGCTCCTATGGCTACCCCTTTGGTCTGTAGGAAGTGGGAGGATTCGAAGGAGAAATTGTGAAGTGTGAGGACCAGTTCAGCCAACCGAATGAGTGTCAGTGGAAGGGTACTGTTGGGGACGTCGGGAGAGGAAGAAACGGAGGGCTTGGAGGCCCTGGTCATGGTGGATGGAGGTGTAGATGGATTGAATATCCATGATGAAGATGAGGCGTTGGGGGCCGGGGAAACGGAAGTTTTGGAGGAGGTGAAGGGCGTGGGTGGTGTCTCGAATATATGTGTGGAGTTCCTGGACTGGGGGAATAGGACAGTGTCAAGGTAGGTGGAGATGAGTTCGGTGGGGTAAGAGCATGCTGAGACAATGTGTCGGCCAGGGTGGTCAGGCTTGTGGATCTTGGGAAAGAGGTAGAAACTAATATTAGGTTTACATGATGTGGATATTCCACCAATAGCTCCAGTGGTGAAAATGGTCAGTGGGCACTATTTCTATGATGGTATAGAGATGTGTGAGCTGCCAGGGATGGGAGCTTCCACCTCATCTGGAGCTGCGTCTGTTGACATGGACTAGACAGCATTGTGACATCAGTCCAGGAGTTCCAACCACACTGGGAGCAGCTTTTATTGACTTGGAGAAGCAGGGAGCATTGGGGCATCAGGCTGGGAGTTCCAACCACAACTAGAGCAGATTCTATTGACGTGGAGCAGCAGGGAGCATTGGGGCATCAGACTGGGAGATCCAGCCTCAACTGGAGCAGCCTCTATTGACATGAAGCAGCAGGGAGCATTGGAACATCAGACTGCGAGATCTCACCTAATTTGAAGCAGCTTCAGTTGACATGGAGCAAGGAGCTTTGCGAGATCCGTCTGGGAGCTCCACTCTCACCAGGAGCAGCTTTTAATGACATGTAGCAGCAGGAAGCATTGGGACATCAGAGTGATAGACCCAACCTCAACTGGACCGCTTCTATTCACATGGAGGAGGGAGCATTGGGATATCAGACTGGGAGCTCCAACCTCACAAGGACTAGCTTTTAATGACATGTAGCAGCTTGGGAGCATTGGGACATCAGAGTGGTAGATCCAACCTCAACTGGACCGCTTCTATTGACATGGAGCAGGGAGCATTGGGACGTCATACTGGGAGCTCCAACTTCAAGAGAGCAGCTTCTATCGGCATGGAGCAGCAAGGAGCATTGGAACGTCAGGTTGGGAGCTCCAACCTCACTTGGAGCAGCTGGTATTTACATGGAAGAGGAGGGAGGATTGGGACATTAGGCTGGGGGAAAGGATATTCAACTATTTTAATCTGAAGTAAAATATGTTTCAACAACTCAGATGTTAATTGATTTATGAAGAATCTTTCCCGGGAAAATAATTAATTCTTAAGATATTAAAGACAAGTCCTCCAAACATTCAACTCAGGAAAACACATTGGTACAGAGAGAAATGGGAGTGATGTTTCATGTCTTTGTCTTTTCTTTTCTGGCCGACTCTGCACTGGATTACCTCACCGGAAGGACGTTTTCACTCATTTCATGTTGTTCAGTTTCCTGCAACAGGTCATTAACGTAATCTAAAACTGAAAATTAATGGGAATATGCGATGTTATGATTAGGCTGGAGTTTACCTCAAATTATGGTAAAAACGCACCAACTAAGTTGCAATTCCCTTGATCAGCAGTGACCTCATTGATTGGCTGATCAGATTGTGAATGGCCGTTTTTTTCGAGGACAATTTAAGGTGAATCAATGATGGTGGTTATCTTGTTCTTTGTTCACCTTGTGACTGTTACTGTTATTGCTCATGTACTTGTTAACAGACAGCTCTGCAGCGTGTAAAGTCTCAGCTGTGCATCTGGCCAGTGGCACAACCATTCCTATAGCTGGCGACGGATCAGTCAATTGAAAGTTCGACTTTTACTTGGCGCAAGCGCATTGTGGAGATTCATCACACATACAAACTATTCATTTTTGTTCCGCTGAGGTGGTTAATATTTGAAATTTTCATCTCCACGAACGAAAATTCGTTCACTGTCTTCGATCAGTTAAACATGACCAAGAACTTCAGAGTCAACATCACACGGCACCAGACTGTACCGAACAGTCATATTTACAAGAACTAGCGTTCCATGCACTGCTTCTTCATCAGGTATTTGTCAACTGTTGGAATCTAAAATGGCTTTGTGTGATTTTTAAATTTGGCCACCCCAGTCCAACACCAATACCGCCAAGTCATAGGTACCATCGACACCACGAACCGCCGGTTAAAGTCCAAATGATCTTCCAAAAGATCGCGCATATTGACACACACATCAAGTTTCTGCAGAAAAACACCCACCTGATGAAGGAGCGACTCGCTGGAAGCTAGTGCTTCCAAATCAACCTGCTGGACTATGCCCTGATGTTGTGTAATTTTTAACTTTGTCTACTCAACTCAAACACTGGCACTTCCATATCATAGACAACATCAGGCATGTCCCACCGTTGTCAGAGAAGGCAATCCTGGAATTGCCCAATACATTGCTCATAGGTACGTTTCGTTTTCAGAAACCAAAGCACTCAATCGCTGCAGCTCCTGTGTATGAAAAGCGCAGAAAAGAAATAGCTGAGACTCAGTTTTTACAGTATTTTGAAACTCTTTGGGAAGTGGAATCAGAGGAGAATGAAGGATTAACTGTCCGACTGTGCAGAGAGAGGGAAGACATTTTTCACTTCTTTGAAGAGTTGGGGTATTGACTGATCCAAGGCAAGAAAAAGATTCTTGGTAGAGCTGCGCTCTCTGCATCAGGAGCAAGAATTCCTGATTTCTTGAACGGTAATGAAACCCAGGCCACTCAGTTAAAGCGTTGAATACTAACCACAAGACCACCAGGGATGAGGGCAGAAGCAGTTGCACAGTTTCTTCATAACACAGTTTTTGGATTTATGTGACTGCAGATATGTTTGCCTTCAAACATGATTGAATTATCGAGTGTTTACAGCACTGAATTGGTCCCTTCATCTCATTACCCAGCTCTGGGTCTGTAACCTTGTAATCTCTGACGTTTCACGTGTTCATCTCAATGCTAATTTCTCTGGAACCTTTTAATCTTGTAAGACACAATAAATGGGATTAAAGTTAGAGATGGGAAAAATGTGTTCACACTCAGTCGGGTAACTGAACCCCATTTTTACCGACAGACTGAAGCATGCAGATACATTTCCCCAAGAGTGACACCGTCCTCTGGAGAAAACAAGCAGCAAGTAAGATTTCACGGACTTGGCTGATATTGTCCCATTTTAGATTTCAACACCAGTGTCTGGTTACAGCAAAGAAAGGAAGCATTCAACCCCATCCCGTTCCAGTGTTCCTTGTGCATTGTTTCCCCTTCAATCTGTAGTTTGTACTGCCTCACCTCGTTCTTGCTACCAAACTTGATCATTGCTCACGCCAGCTATTTCTTGTCCTGCCGAACGTTTTTCCTCAAGTTCCTGAACTGAAAAACAGGAATAGGCTATTTCAAGCACTTTTCTTGTTTACAAGTTTAGTGTTACCACCACCGAGCCAGCACATTGCCAGCTCAGAGAAAAGGTCTCACCCATTGGAATCTGAAATACAAAGATGATTGTATAGTCTCAGTATTGTAAACCAACCAACAAGACCAGAACAGAGCCGAGGGGATCATGCACAGAAGGATGAGAGTATAGAATGACGAATCTCATGGTGTACAGGGTGGTGTTAACAGAAATCTTTCCTGGTAGTATAGTGATGAGGATTCAATGCTTTCACTGTCATGGCTTGTTAAATGTTAACGTTTGCAGTAATCAGTATGAAATACTGCCTGATATTTCGAAGCAGAATGATGTTGTGGAGCAGACAGAATCGTTTCCCTCCATGACCTAATAAGAGAGCTCAGAAGAGCCAGGGGGAGACATGAGAGCCAGGAGGAGACATGAGAAGTTGTTGGCGGATAGGATCAGGGTTAACCCTAAGGCTTTCCATAGGTATGCCAGGAATAAAAGAATGACGAGAGTTAAATTAGGGCCAATCAAGAATAACAGTAGGACGTTGTGTGTGAAGTCAGAGGAGACATGGGGAACCACTAAATAAATATTTTGCGACAGTGTTCACTATAGAAAATGAAAATGTTGGCGAGGAAGATACAGAGATACTTGCATCTAGACTAGAAGAGATTGAGGTTCGTAAGGAAGAGGTATTAGAAATACTGCAGAGTGTGAAAATAGAGAAGTCCTCTGGGCCGGATGGGATCTATCCTAGGATCCTCTGGGAAGCAAGCGAAGAAATTACCGAGCCTGTGGCATTGATCTTTAAATCATCATTGTCTACAGAAATAGTGCCTGAGGACTGGAGGATAGCAAATGTGGTTCCCTTGTTCAATAAGGGTAGTAGAGACAACCCTGGTAATGACAGACCAGTGAGTCTCACTTCAGTTGTTGGTAAAGCGTTGGAAAAGTTTATAAGAGATAGGATTTATAATCATCTAGAAAATAATAATCTGATCAGGTACAGAGGGCACGGTTTTGTAAAAGGTAGGTCGTGCCCAACGAATCTTATTGAGTTTTTTGACAAAGTGACCAAGCAGGTAGATGAGAGTAAACCGGTTGATGTGGTGTATATGGATTTCAGCAAGGCGTTTGATAAGGTTCCCCACAGTAGGCTATTAGACAAAATGCGGAGGAATGGGATTGTGGGAGACTTAACAGTTTGAATCAGTAATTGGCTCGCTGAAAGAAAACAGAGGGTTGTAGTTGATGTAACTTGGTGTCCAGTTACAAGCGGCGTTCCGCAAGGGTCGATGTTGGTTCCACTGCTATTCGTTATTTTTATAAATGATCTGGATGAGGACTTAGAAGGGTGGGTTAGTAAATTTTCGGACGACACTATGGTCGGAGGAGTTGTGGATAGTGACGAAGGATGTGGTAGGTTGCAGAGAGACATAGGTAGGATGCACAGCTGGGCTGAGACGTGGCAAATGAAGTTTAATGTGGACAAGTGTGAGGTGATGCACTTTGGACGGAGTAATCGGAATGCAAAGTACTGGGCTAATAGTAAGATTCTTGGGAGTGCAGATGAACAGAGAGATCTCGGTGTCCATGTACACAGATCCCTGAAAGTTGCCACGCAGATTGAGGGGGTTGTGAAGAAGTCATACAGTGTTTTGGCCTTTATTAATAGAGGTATTGAGTTCCGGAATCCGGAGGCTATGCTGCAGCTGTCCAAAGCTCTGGTACGGCCGCATTTGGAGTATTTGCATTATAAGAAGGATGTTGAAGCTTTGGAAAGGCTGCAGAGGAGATTTTCTAGGAGGTTGCCTGGTATGGAAGGAATGTCTTACGAGGAAAGACTGATGGCCTTGAGGCTGTTCGCGTTGGAGAGAAGAAGATTGAGAGGTGACTTAATGGAGACATACAAGATAATCAGAGGGTTAGATAGGGTGGACAGGGAGAGCATTTTCCAAGTATGGGGACGGCAAACACGAGGGGAGATAGGTATAAGACAGATATCAGAGATAGTTTCTTTACTCAGAGAGTAGTAAGGGTATGGAATGCTTTGCCTGCAACGGTAGTAGATTCGCCAAGATTAAGTGCATTTAAGTCGTCATTGGAGAGGCATATGGACGTACATGGAATAGAGTAGATGGGATGGGCTTCAGATTAGTATGACAGGGCAGCGCAACATCGAGGACTGAAGGGCCTGTTCTGCGCTGTAATGTTCTATGTTCTATATGCTACCGTTCCACATCAGCAATGTCATCTGCAATTACCTGACGTTCAATCAGTTAAAAACAAGAACAGAGGGGGCATCAGGAAAACGGAAGGGGAGTAGTCGTTTGTGAGAGTTAACATGCCTCGTGGAGCCAGGTTCAATGTAAATACTGAATATCGGTTTTCCTGTTTACCTTGATATACTGATCATTACGGATCAATTACCCAATATTGTCTGCCATTTGTGTGTTGTTCTTTGTACATTTCACCTCGGTTCAGTGCTCCAGGAGGACCACGCTTTTCTTTAAAATTTGGCACATTTTACTCAGGTCGGTTTTGCAGCTTCATATTAAGACCAACAATTTTAGGAACAGAAAGACACCATTCAGACCATCAAGTCTGCTCCGCTCTTGAATGGTTTCATATCTGATCTGATAACCTTGAACTGCACGTCCTTGCCTTTCCCCATAACACTTGATGTCTTTGCTGTTTGAAGATCTGCCGATCTCAACCTCATTACAAGCAATGTCACTTCTTCAACAGCCTTCTGCTACAAGAAAGTCCACTGATACAATACTGTCTGAGAGAATAAATGCTTCTTCATCGCTACTTAAATTGTGAGATCCGCATTCTAATACGAAGTTAAAAATCTCACAACACCAGGTCACAGTCCAACAGGTTTAATGGAAGCAAAAGCTTTTGGAGAGCTGGACCTTCATCAAGTGGCTGTGGAGTACACAGTGGTAAGATACAGAATTTAAAGCAAAAGGTTACAGTGTAATGTCACTGAAACTATACAATGTAAAATACCTTGATTGCTTGTTAAGTCTTCCATCTGTTAGAATGACTATGTTAGGTTCACTTCTTTCTTATGTAAATCGAAAACCTTTCTTTTAACAGTTACATTCTCAGGTGAACTTTACCAATTAGTGTCAGCACAGATAATATATTGAAGGTGTTAGTCCCTGTGTGCTGCATCTGTGCCATTATGTATAAACTGATGCTAATCTGAGAAAAAAACAACATGCTGCAGGCAAGGATGCTTTAAGGCATGGTACATTGGTGAAGCCGAGCAGAGGCTACAGCAATGGAATGGGCACTGCAAATCAATCGACAGACAGGTGTGTCCCTTCCCAGTTGGAGAACATGGTGGTCCAGGACATTCGACCTCGGACCTTCGGGTGACAATCCTCCAAGGCGGTCTTCGGAGCAGGCAGCAGCTAATTGTGCCCACACAGAGTCTGATAGCTAAATTCGGTACCCATGGGAATGGCCTCAACTGGGTCCTTGGGTTCATGTCACAGTACAGGTGATCCCATTGCCCGATCTACAAACAGAGACCTGCTACACACACACACACACACACACGCACACACATACGCACGCACACATACGTTTGTGGGGTGAATTTGTACTTGCAGAGTTACATTGTACTTTGCTCAAAAACTGCATGAATCCATGTAAGTCGCTGGTTACTCAATTTTATAAATTAGAATCAGTCTAAACATAATGGAACAGATAGCAGCACATGGGGGCAGACACCAGTTGGTAAATTTCACCTGAGAATGAAACATTAAAATAGAAGGTTTTGCACTTTACATATGAAAGAAGTGAAGCTAACATGGTCATTCTAACAGATCGGAGACTTAGCAAACAATCAAGGTATTTTTCAATGTATAATTTCAGTTACATCATACTGTAAACTTGTGTTATAAATTCTGTGTCTTACAACTGTGTACACCACAACCACCTGATGAATGAGCAGAAGTCCGAAAGCTAGTATTTCCAATTAAGCCTGTTGGACTATAAATTAGTGTTGTGCTTTTTCCAAATTTGCAAACCCAGTCCAAAACCGGCATCTCCAAGTCATTCGATACGAGGCGCTCTGGTCACAGAACCAAACTTTCCGCATCCAAATTATTAAATCTTTGAAAAAAACCTGTATGTTTCAATGAGAATCAGTTTTGTAGTACTGAGTCTGAGCAGGCAAAGGCAACTGATTGCAGCGTTTCTTCACATTTGATTTCATCTCTGATATGAAATTCTCACTGACTCTGACAGAACTACTACCTTTGCTGTTTTGTAATGTCAGGAACTCATGTTCAATTTAAGCTTTTCATAAGGAACAACGAATATTTTTCCCTGACTGGAAATCAACATTGGGAAATAGCAATGAGACAGCTGAATTTCAGCACTTTCGCACCAAGGAAGACATATGCAATGCTTGGAAATTTTCTTGATGACTTTGTTTTTACCTATTTTGTTCAGTTGATAAATGACAGTTTTTGAGTTTTTAAAAGCATGGCGAGAGGCCCATCAGCCTATTGCATCAGTATCAAACATCTGGCTTGTAAACACAGTTTCCAGCACGTGACTCATCGCCTGGTGAGTTCTAACACTTCAAGTCTTTAGTTAAATTCTTATTCAATTTCTTAAGTGCTTAAGTGGAACAAAAACACCTCTGTGAACTAACAGTTGTGAAAGACAAACTCTTTCTCAGAGCCGTTTGTCAGTTTTCCTCAAGATGCTGCTGAAAATGTTTCTGCGCTCACATCTGAATTAGTTTACCCTGTTTCTTCTTCTGCTTCCTTCTCCTTTCTATTAAATGGTTGAGACTCCAATACAGACACAAGGTCCAGGTTACAGAAGTCACGTGTTTGTACCTACACTGATACCCTGTCTCGCCAGGAGCTGCAGTCCTTCCCCATGCTGATTCAGACAGCACTGTCCTTCCTGTGACATGTCCGATGGAGAATGGAAGGACAGGCATTAATAACCCGCATTTCGGAATGTAGCGACAGTTTTAATATATTTTCACTGCCCCAGCGAGGAATTGAGCTCCTATCTCCCGCATAACATGCGGCGAACTAACCACTATACTACTGAGGACAACAGTTTCAAAGGAGACCCTTCAGCCCGTTGTGGCTCCATTTGTCAAAAACAGCTGCTTAATGACTCGAATCGTTTAGCCCATAACCTTATAGGTATTGGCAGAACATATTCACATCTGAATATTTCTTCAGGTTATAAGGATTCCTGCCTCTCTGACCCTTACAGACACAGTGTTGCAAATTCCAACACCCGCTGGCCTATAACGCTTTTCCACACATTGACTTAAACCTTTCTGTCTTTCTCATTAAATTTCTGGTTCCCTGTGATCGATCTCTCCATCGATGGGAAACGCTACTTTCAGTCTACCTTAGACATACCCCTCATTATTTTGTACATCTGAACCATGCCTTCTCACAAATGCCTCTGCACCGTGACAAATAACCCCAGTCTGCCCTGTCTCTCTTCATGACTGAATCTCTTCAGCCTAGACACTATACGAGTGAATCTGGCCTGCACCTTTACCCAGTGTGATCACATCCCTGGACTCATATGAATTGCAGACAATTGTCTAGGTAGAGCCGAATTAACCAATTTTTTTTCCATTCTGCACCAGCATGCGGTGTGGCTCAGCAGTATATCTTGCCTTGAGGTCTGGAGTCTCATGGAGGCCAGACCAGTTAAGGACGGCAGATTTCTTCCCTCAAGGCCTTCAGTGAAACAGATGGGTTTTTCGGACAACGGATTGAGCGTATTCTTAATTGGAAGTATTTCTTGCATTTATATTCTACCGTCGTCGTGGTGTGGTGAGAATCGAACCCGTCTCCCCAGAACGTGACCTGGACTTTTGTGTCAACAATCCAGCGATAATACAACCAGGCGATCGCAGAAAGCCGTCATGGCTGATCTTTTCCAATAGAGTCTCTTTTCCCCAATTATTCTCTGTGTCCACTTATTGAGCCTCACGCTCCAATAATCTCTGGTCCATGTCAGTAAAAGCTGCTCAAAGAGAATTGATCGCACAGCCACGATATCCAAACGGATCGAATGGTTTGAAGGTGCCAATGAAGAGATTGGGGCATGGTCATCCAGCAACAGTGAGTGCAACGGCACAGACTGGACGGTATCAATGTGAAAGTATATGTTAGATTGTGCAATGTCTGAGCCAAATGGGACGAGGGACGGAAAAGAGAGGGCGAGTGGGAGGAAGAGACATCTTCCAGAACTTTTGGGTTTAAATGCTGATACATGAAACACTGAAATATCAGAGAAAGAAATTCGATGGAAAACAAATCATCACCTCGGAGAACATTATCATGTAAAAACGAGTTATTTCTTACCGTGTTTCATCAAAAGTAAAACTTTGAGAGAACTGACCGCTATGATGTGGATTCGATACGAAGTCGTGGCAAACACAATGCAGAAAATGAAATACTAAATGGTTGCAGAACTCCAAAGACCACGCTTGCCAACTGCAGCCAGTATGGTAGCAGAGGAAATGTCAGGAAGAATACACAATAGCAGGACTTAATGATAGGCATGTGGGAACTCAGAATGGGCTGAATCTTTAACGTCCCCAGAGTCTGTGGAGATTCCATGAATGAGAGTATTGGAGAATGGGATTAATGAAACTCTCCAAACTCATGGGACAGTGCAGGATATTGTTCAAATGTATGCTTCAATCGCATTATAGTTTAACATCGGCCACTTCATCACTTTGCCCACACAAGGCAACAACTACTGCTGCACGCAATCACACTTAATTCCAGTTCCAGACCCGGAATCAGGGAAACTGTCTGAAGCAGCCACGAAGATCCAATTGGAGGTTGGGATGGGATGACGGGAGAGCGGCGCGTGTATTTCCGAAGTTGGGATTGCTCCTTGTCAAAAACGGGGCGGAAGGAAATAATTGCCCCCATTTATAATATTCTAGCCATAAGCAGTACATGTTGTAGATGCAGCCAACTGGGGTATCTAAAGCGTGTTGAACCTTTAACTTTGGGGTGACAATGTTCGAAATTTCATTTTCCTATTTGGATCAGTGTTCTTGACATTTGCAGTAGCAGCTGCTTATGCTCGCATCAGCTCAGGATCAGCTTCTTGTTCCCAATAACTACTGCAACCTGGAGAAGGTGGTGTTGTGGTTATATAATGAACTAGTCATCCGTGGGGACTCACACACGGAACTGGTAATGTTAAAGTTCGACGAATACAACATGGAATGAAAATCTGACCTCAGGAACAGAGAACATGACTTTAATTTCCTGCAATCCCATTCATGCATGACCCTTATGCAAAGGATGCTACCATCTTTACCCAATCCTGCCGACTTGTGACTCCAGGTGCAGAACAACATAGCTCACCCGTAATCTGAAAATGCTGACACTGTAGGTAGCCTGGACATTCGGCCCATTCCAGTCGACACCATCCCTCCGATGCACATCCTATCAGACTCACACTCCATACCTATTCTGTTCCCCTTCATTTCCCATGGAAGATCCCAATAACCCGCACACCTTCAGACTGTGGGAGGAAACTCACACAAGCAAAGAGAGAATGTGCAAATTGCAAACTGTCACACAAGACTGGAATCAAATCCATGTCTCTCGTGCAGCGAGGCAGCAACGAATCAGGATGAACAACAAATGCTGCCCTGATCAGCGAAATCCACACCCAGTGGGTATATTAGGAAGAATAACATCACATTCAAAACATGGACAACGGGACTTACGTCTGCGTAGACATGATTTGAACCAATCGTTCACCCTGGGTATTTACAAAGACACCGACATCACAGAGAAACCAGGGCAATGCGGAATTCAAATACCTGTTGCAGTGGAAACTCATTTACTCAGTCAAACTGGGGACAGACTGTCCAACAGCCCCGTGTGTGGGAAGAGCTCAATGAGTAATAAAAACTCCAGAGTAATCAGCAAAATTGCATATTCCAGAAGGAGATCAATTAAACTGTCAATGCTGCTGTTAATCCAACCAGCTGCCGGTTTCATAGCGTCAAAGTCATAGGCTCACGCAGCATGGAAACAGGCCATTCACTCCTACCAGCTCATACTGTACATAATGCCAAACTAAACGAGTCGCATCTGACTACTCCTGTAATTGCTGAGGGTTAATAAAGCCCTTATAATATTATTACTCCATTGTTAATATGAATGTCCAGATATAATTCTGTTGACACCGGTTCAAATCCTGGCATGGCAGATGCTGGAACTTTATTTCAATAAACACCTAGAGTTGAAGAGTCTAATGATGATATTGAATCAGTTGTTGTAGATCTGATTCACTAATGCCTGATAGGGAAGGAAACTGCCATACCTATCTGGTCTGGCTGGCATATCACTCCAGTTCCATAATATCGTGGTTGATTCTGAACTGCCCATGGGCAATAAATAATGAACGAGGTATGAATGAATAGCTTTCTTCTAATCCCACGGAAACTTTCCAATTCATTTATCGATCCAAATATCGGGTAAATATTGTAAATGTACTTTCATTCATCACTAACTCAGGAAGTGAATTACACACATAAACCATCCTCCTTTTTAAAAAGCCTCTCATGTCTTATTTTAAATATATTGTTTTTCACCTAAAACATTTACCCTCTCATCTTGAAGTCCCCCTTCTTGGAGAAAAGACAGTTAAAGCTAACTCTACCTGAACTTATAAATTTATAATTTATAAATTTCTATCAGGTCGCCTTTCAATCTCCAGTGCTTGAGTGAAAATATTCTCAGCCTATCCAGCCTTTCGTTATAACTCAAACCTTTCCCACTACCAATATGCTGGTACACCTCTTCTAAATCTACTCCAGCTGAATAATTTCCTTGCTATTACTGGGCGACAAGAACTGGACGCAGTACTCCAGAAGAGGCCTCACACAATGTCCTATTCAACTTCAACATAACGCAACAACTCCTATGCTCCTGTGCAACGCAAGCAGGATGAACTTTTTTAGCCATTCTGTCTATATGTGAAGCAAACTAAAAAGAAATATTTAACTGCATCCCTTGCCTTCGTTTTCCACAACACTATGCAACGCCCTATCATTAATTGTATCAGCCCTACTCTTATTTGATGTAGCAAAATGCAATACCCTCCATTTATCCAGATTGAACTCCATGTGAAATATTTCAGCCTAAAGACGCATTGGATTAAGATACTACTGGAAACTTAGATCACCTTCTTTACAGTCTCCAATTCTGTTGTCCTCTACAAGCTTATGAACCATGGCTTCTATGAGTTGCATTGTTTTCTCATATAGGTCAATGATTAATACTTATTTGTCGTGGCCATCATTTAGCAGTTTGCAACTCAGGTAACAATTAGTCATGTCGTTAACCATGAGGAAGAAAGCCATAGACTGCAGGGAGATTGGAAACAATTGGCAAGAAAATGTGCTGAAAGTAATTTAGTCCAGTGAAGTGGGTGATAATGAATTTGGGGACGCGCAATGAGAAAAGTGTAAATACTGAGTGGTTTAAAGTAATAAAAGAGAAATTGGAGTAGACATTCACGAATGTTTGACGGTGATTTGACAAGGGATCAAGTGGTCTCGATGGGTTGGAGATACTTTCTGTTCTTGACAGCAGGTGGGAATATAAGAGCAGGCAAATGATGCTGGAACTTTAGCAACGGCCTATTCAAGATCAATTGACATGGGAATCAGATGAATGGAAGTGCGTACTGCAGGTGCTGGAAATCAGAATCAAGATTCGAGTGGTGCAAAAGAAGCACAGCCAGTCAGGCAGCATCCTCGTTGCAGAAAAAATAACGGTTCAGGCAAAAGTCCTTCATCAGGAATAAAGCTGGGAGCCTCGAGTGTGGAGAGATAAACGGGACGACTGGGTCTGGGAAGAATTTAGCTGAGAGTGCAAGAGGTGGATAGAGATGGGTTAAAGGTGATAGGTCGGAGAAGAGGGTGGAGCGGATAGGTGGAAAGGAAGATAGACAGGTGGGACAGGTGAGTAGGATGGTGCCAAGTTATAAAGTTGGAACTCAGATAAGGTGACCGTGGGGAGATGAGGAAACTGGTGAAGACCACGTTGATGCCCTGGGGTTGTGGGTCCCGAGGTGGAAGATCTGGGGTCTGGTGGTGAGGGAATGGCGGTGGAGGAGACCCAGGAACTGCATGTCCTTGAGAGAGTCGTGGGGGGGATAATTGATGTTTTTGGTCATGGGGCGTTGGAGTTGAATGTTGCGGGTGCCCTGGAAATGTTCTCTGTAGCGCTCTCCGAGAATGTGTCTGTTGGACCCAATGTAGAGGAGACCGCATCACGAGCAACAGATGCAATAAATGACATGTGTGGAAGTGCACATGCACATTTGATGGATGTGGAAGGCTCATTGGAACCTTGGAAGGATGTGAGAGGGAAGATGTGGTTGCAGGTTTTGCAATTCCTGTGGTAGCAGGGGTAAGTGCCGCAAGGGGAGGGTGGGTCATTGGAGGGCGTGTACTTGACTAGGTAGTCGTGGAGGAAACAATCTTTGTGAAAAATGGATGGGGTGGGGAGGGAAATATAAATTTCCCTGTCACTGCAGGAATTGCAAAACCTGCGCCCACATCTACCTCCTCACCTCTGTCCAAGGCTTTAATGGAGGCTTCCACATCCATCAAAGTTTCTCCTGCACTTCCACACATCTCATTTCTTGTATACATTTCTCCTGATGCGGTCTCCTCTAAGTTGGAGAGAGGAGATGTGTTCTCACACAACACTTTAGAGAATATCTCCAGGATACCCGCAAGGATCAACCCCAGTGCCCCATGGCCAAACATTTCAACTCCCCCTCCCACTCTCCCGAGGACATGCAGGTCCTGGGCCTCCTGTATCGCCACTGCCTCACGACCCGATGCCTGCAGGAAGAAGGCCTCATCATCCGCCTCGGGAACCTTCAACCCCATGGCATCAATTTGGACTTCACCCGTTGCCTCATTCCCCTCCCCCTATCTTACCCCAGTTCCAACCTTCCAGTTCAACACCGTCCGCCTGACTTGTCCCACCTGTGTATCTTCATTCCCACCTATCCACTCCACCTACTTCTCTGACATATCATGTTCACCCCCCGCCTGCATCCACTTACAGCACTCTCAGCTACCTTCTCCCCAGCCCTACCCCCTTCCCATTTATCTCTCCATCCCATGGGCTCCCAGTCTCATTCCTGATGAAGGGCTTTTGCCTGAAACGTCCATTTTTCCTGCTCCGCTGCTGCCGGACCTGCTGTGCTTCTCCAACACCACTCTAATCTTGAGGGGAGTCAGTTGATTGAGAGGATTTTCGGATATTTTCTATTGTTGACCACAGGCTGTGGGTGATAGCAGAACTTTAGCAACCACCAGTTTAGGGAACAGCTAAAGGACTGAGCACAAGTCTGGTCACCGCATAAATCAACATTTTTCTTAAAATTGTAAGATAAAAGATGGAAGGCTGAAGTATGCGACTTTGCCCATCAAGACCGTTTAATCAATGAGTTTATCACTGATTCCTTTCAAAGTCTGGGTGCTATGGGCCTTGGAGGGTAACTTGAAAATGGTTGCGTTTTGTTGCATCATCCAACCTTGTCCTTATAGTCAGTACAGCTGTTGAGCTTTGAAGGTTCTGTAAAAAAAACCCGAATGACTTACTCCAGTGCATCTTATAGTTGGTGAACTCTGCTGCAATTGTGCCTTAGCGGTGAAGGGAATGAATATTGCAGGTGTTGAAGAGGGTACACTCAACTGACTGCATTGTCGTGGACGGTGTCCAGTTCCTTCAGTGTTATTGAAGTTGCACCGTCGAGGCAAATGGAGAGAGTTACGTTCCTCGTTTCATTTGTGCCTTGCAAACGATGTCGGATTCAAGGAGCAATGAGTTGAGTTTATAATCAAAAAATGTCTCAAGAACATGTTGTTGTTGTCAAAGTGTTTATGTAGCCAGTTTCTATACGTTTTTTTCCCCGAAATAATAGTTCTGTGGTCGATTACACGGGGTAATTTGTTTACAGCAAAGTTATTGAATGTCAATGAGATATGATTAGATTCTCATTTGTAAGAGTGATCATTACTCTATTTCGTCCTTGTGTGGACCAATCTGATTCGCTGTCTGATTTCAAGATCCAATTCCCATCTGTGCTTGAAATTTCAACCGTTTCTTCGCATAAATGTCTCCACTGCCTATATATATATATATATATATATATATATATATAAGGACGCTGCAGGGGACAGCAGAGATTTACGGACAAGTTGTCAAAACTGGAGAAAATGGATCTTCGTGGAATTATTGGTTAGGCTGAGATTATTCTCCTTGAAATAAAGGAGACGGAGGGGAACTCTATAATTACATAATAACATTTATAAACGTTCGATATTCATGGTATATTGACAGGGTAGTTACGGGCAGGTGGTTCACCCTCTGGTATGAGGAGAGCACCAGAGGACACGAACTCAGAATTAGATATTGCCTATTAAATTCAGAAATGAGGAGTAATTTTTTTGCTCGGGGCAAGTGAATCGGTGGAACTCCTTACCGAAACTGTTGTTGAGCCTGAGTTGTTGTTTATTTTCAAACTGTGCCAGACAGATATTTAACCAGAACGACGATGAAGCTTTGTCGGGGCAATGCTGGAGAATGGAGTTAGGATTATCAGATCAGCCATTAGTTCGTTGAATGGTGGAGCAGACTCGATGGGCTGAATGGTCGACTTCCAATCCTACATCATTTGGTCTAACGCCTTATTTTATTGATACATTTAAAATTCTGATGGGATGGGATGAAGTGATAGATAAAGGTTTCTGAAACTGATCAGACAGATCAGGATCTAGGCTCATAAGTTCATGAACAAGAAATGTGCTGTGGCCTGGAGACAACAAATGGCACTGGGCATGTGCAGAAGTTGTGTTTGCTAAAGAAAATTGGTGAATCTAAACTTGTTGCCAACTTGGTGATCATGCTGGATGGTGGATCGCGGTAAGATTCACACAGCAAAAGGTTGTGAAAGAATGAAAGATTCGTTTCATTGGAAAAGTTTTCTGCGGTTCCAACTCAATTGACTGTTTAAAATATTGATCAGAACTTTGTGTGGAGTATTACATTAAAATTCACAATCCCACTGGATAAACTATTGCACCCGATCTTTCCTTACCACTTTCATTCGATGTAAATTCATAGAAAGTCAAGATGGAATAAAAGGAAGAATGAAAGGTTTGCACTCCTTTTCATTATCCCAATTTAACTTACAACAGAATCAAATTGGCTTGTTTCGACGTTGATGTGGTATCAATTTATCTCAAATCTCCGGTGCAATGAAGGGCAAGAGCAAGATTCTCCACCCAAAGTACACTAAAGATGCGAGGCACAAAGGGAAACCACAGCTGCGTTTGATAGAAGTAACAGCCAGAGTAGGATTCAAATCCACACATGCGCAATGGAAGAGCAACCCGTCGCCTTAACCTCTGGGCCACTTCAGCCCATTGCAAAGGCGCTCACATGTGACCCCGTCAAGATGACGTATGGTGCACCTCGGGGATAAGAAATTCCCTGAGCGGAATCGAATCCACGCTATTATGTTTCTGTATTCAGCAGAATAATAATGCCAGCAAAATCCAAGGAATTGACCTCGTCCTTGGAAAGAATATCTTGTCCTTGATTTATTTCGAGTCGGAACTGTCTCAGAATGAACCAGCAAACATGAAATTCCCGTCACATTCACACGCACATTTAGTCTTGAAACATAATTTCTTCAGACAGTTTCTCTCTCACGTGAAGAAGTATATATGGAGAGAGAAGTGAAGGTGATGTTTTAGCTCGATGGTCTTTCTCATATGGCTGAACCTGAACTGGGTAAAATTGCCGGAAATGCAATTTTATTCGTTTCATTTTATTAATTTTGATGCAACTTCACTCTGTTCATTGCAATGATCGGAAGTGAATTGGATTTATATGTTTGGAACGCTTAATGTTGTATTCAATTTTGCTCCGAATTTATTTCAGCTTAAAGAAAATACTGATGAGAAAAACAGAAGGTTAAACTACAAAACAAGATTCCAGTTTTGATGCTCAGTTACGTTGGCAGATTTCAGTGGGTATCAAATGAACCCAACATCATGGCGATTGACCTCCCATCTTTAAGGCATGAAATTAAAGCAGAAAATCGATCTCCAAGAGACGGGTCACTTCGTATTCATTATGGAATATCTTTCCTTGACAATATACAAAATCTGCTCATTTCCATTTATAATGATTCATATGGAATATTAATACAAATCTTTCAAAACTCTGAGTTTTGTCTTGCTGAATCTTACTCAGCTGCATACGTTTCCGATATTTCTTTACATCTAAAGTCGTCCAAATTAGACATTGTTTCCTCGCACCTTCCAACCTCCACACCCTACTTTTACACTTTTACCTGGCCACAGGCTGTCTCTCTCCTTGTGTGTCTCTAAATGTGCCTTTCCAAATATTTTGGAAATGGATTCTCTGAATGAGAGAAATTCTGCTCCCATTATTTATTTGTCCTACATCGATGGTTTTGAAATCTTGACGTTCAGAAATTTATGAACTTGAAAGAGTGAATTTACCACCTATTTACTCTCTCCAAAACTCAAATACTCTGGAAAACTTCCATTCGGTTTTCCTTGGTTTAGTTTCAAATTTTCCAAAACACAAATAAATAAAATTCCATCCCCACTAAACGCCGTCAGCATCGCCTCCAATATCTTAGCAGTAAACGCTGGCAGTGTCCTCTCTGATAGAATCACAGATTCTCTACAATGCAGAAAAAACAGTTCAGCCAATCGGGTCTGTAGGGACACTCTGAACAGAATCTCAACCAGACCGAGTCCCGTCTCTATCCCCGCAGGCCTCTGGCTTGTGATTTCAAATAAACCTGCTGGAATTTAAACCTGGCATCGTGTGACTGCTGACCTTATCATTGCGTTACCCATGGCTAATTCACTTAACTTATTGAATTCACTCCCTGGACACATCAGCGCAATATAACATGGTAAATCCACTTAACCTACAGACTTACCGGCTGTGCGAACCACTGAGCAAATGTACCATCACATTGAACACTATCTGTATCATGTGTAATGGCTTTATACACTGGTAACTCCGCCGAGTGAAAGCACGTTGCGCCCACCAACCCGAATTCAATGCATCCAAACGCGGTTCTACGCTGTCCAACCTCATTAGTGCTGCTGGAAATGTTTCTGCACTCAGATCTGAATGGGTTTGCTTTGTCTTCTTCCTCAGGTTCCTGCTTTAAATAAACATATCAGTCAGGAACAACTCTATTTTCATTGCAACACAAGCACAATGTGGAGTTTACAGAACTTACGTGTTTGCACTTTCACTGACACTCTTTCTCTCCAGGAGCTGCAGTCCTTCCCCAGCTGATTCAGACAGCACTGTCCTTGCTGTGACATATCCAATCGAGAATGGAAGGCCAGGCATTAATCACCTTCAGTGGTGAACAGAGCCACAGGTTGAAAACATTTTTGATGTCCCAGCGGAGAATTAATTCCTGTGACAGGAGGGGACACTAACCACGATACTGTGAAGGACAATAACATCGAAGGAGGCCCTTTAGCCTGTTGTTGCCGCACTTGTCCAACACAACTGCTTAACGACCTGAATCAAGTTTTCCATCGTTTAGCCCATAGTCTTATATGTTTTGGCATCACAAATTAACATCTCAATTTTTTTTAAGTTTAGAACGATTTCCGCCTCTCTGACCCTTTCCGCAAATCTACTCAAACCTTTCTGCCTTTTCCCGAAGTCTTTTGGCCCCAGGGTTCGAACTCTCCATCAATAAGAAACGCTTCTTTAAGTCTATCCTATCCATATCCCTCAGTATTTTGTACATCTCAGTCATGTCTTCTCCAATCTCCTCTACTCGGCGATAAACAACCCCAGTCTGTCCAATCTCTCTTCACAACTGAAACTCTTCAGCCCAGACAATATCCCAGTGAATCTCTCCTGCAATATTCCCAGTGTGATCACATCCATGCATTACTCTGAATTGCAGAACTGCATACATTAGTCCAGCTAGAGCCGAATGAACTTTTTTTTTACGATTCTGATACAGTATGAGGGCGTCGCTGGCTCCGCACTATTTATTGCTATCCCGAATTACACAGTGGGCAGTTGAGACTCAACCATATTTTAGTGAGTCTGGAGTCACATAGAGGCCCGAGCAGGTAAGAATGGCAGTTTCATTCCTTAAAGGACTTCAGATGGTTTGTTTTTTCAACAATTGAACATGGATATATAGGAGTTATTAGATTCGTAATTCCAGATATTTATTGAATCCCAATTCTATCACCTAGCATGGTGGGAGTCAAACCCGGGTCCCTGGTGTCTGAATTAACAGTTCAGTGGTTAGTAGTAATAGCGCTCGGCCATTGCAGAAAAGCAGTGAAAGTGATCTTATCCATTGAAGTCGCTTTTCCCCAATACTGTCCTGTGCCATTTTCCTGAGCTTGACCCCCGCCAATAATATCTGGTTCTATGTCGGTAAAAGCTGCTACATGAGTAGTGATCTCACAACAGTGGGAACCAAATGGATCAATAGGTCTGCAGGTCCCGATGGTGGGGTTGGGGCACGTTCACTCAGCAACAGTGACTGCAGCCACACAGACTGATCGGTATCAATGTGAGAGTCTGTGAGAGTCTGTATTAGATTCTGCAATGCCTTAGTGAAATAGGAAATGACTCCACAAACACATGATGAAAGAGCAGCGCTCCGAAAGCTAGTGCTTCAATTAAACCTGGATGATGTTAACCTGGTGTTGGGTGATTTTAAACTTTGTACTCCATAATCCAACACCGGCATCTCCAAATTAATGAACTGGGGGTATGGGATGGAAAGTTCGGTTAGTGATCGTAGGAGGGAAGAAATCTCTGAGAACGAGTGGATTTGAATTCTGACATATGAAACACCGTGGTGTGAGCTTGAAGGAAAAAAAAACATCAACTTGAAGAAAATCACCACGTTAAAACAACTGCTGCCTTTGTGATTCACAAATGACTGGAACACATAGAGCAATTACTGCCGTGACTCGGATTCAAACCGAGGTTACTGCGGTCACAACGCAACGTACTAACCACTATACGATCACGGCACCCCACAGACGAACACGCTAACCGGCAGCAGTAAGTACAGTATCATAAGAAATGTTAGGCAGAGCACCAAATGCACAATATCAGGGTTTAGCGAACCGTGGCAGAAATGTGGGAACTCAGAATGGGCTGACCCTTTAACATCAGTGCCCACATTCCATCATTAATGTGCTGAAGGCAGAGATAAATAGATTTCTCCAAAACATCAAAGACTCCGGGGACAGTTCAGATATTGTTACCTGCACATCCACCAATATCATTTATTGTATCCGTTGCTCCCAGTGTGGTCTCCTGTACATTGGGGAGACTGGACGCCTACTAGCAGAACGCTTTAGGGAACATCTCTGGGACAACTGCACCAATCAACCACACCGCCCTGTGGCCCAACATTTCAACTCTCCCTCCCACTCTGCCGAAGTGCTGGAGGTCCTGGTCTTCCTTCACCGCCGCTCCCTCACCACCAAACGCCTGGGGGAAGATCGCCTCATCTTCCATCTCGGAACATTTCAAACCCAGGGCATCAATGTGGACTTCAACAGTTTCCTCATTTGCCCTTTCCCCAACTCACCCCAGTTGTAAACTTCCAGGTCCGCACTGTCTCCATGACTTGCCCTGAATTGTCCTACCTGCCTATCTTCTTTTCCATCTATCCACTCCACCCTCCCCCACGACCTATCACCTTCATCCCCTCCCCCACTCAACTATTGTACTCTATGCTACTTTCTCCCCACCCCCACCATCCTCTCACTTATCTATCCACCCTTCAGGCTCTCTGCCTGTATTCCCGATGAAGGGCTTTTGCCCGAAACGTCGATTTTACTTCTCCAGTTCTCGGATGCTGCCTGAACTGCTGTGCTCTTCCAGCACCACTAATCCAGAATCTGGTTTCCAGCATCTGCAGTCATTGTTTTACCAAGCTTTTGTTGAAATGCATGCTTCAATATCAATGCAGTTTAACATCGGCTACTTCACGAGTTTCCCCACACAAGGCAGTAACCACTGCTGCCACATAGTCCCAGTTCCTAGCCCCAGAATCAGAGGAACTGAGTGGCGCAGTCGCGAAGAACCAACTTGAAATCGAGATGGGAATGAGGTCGCAGAGATACTCGAGGGCTCAAGTGACGCAACCGGAGAATGCACGGTATTTCTATGATGGTTTAGAGGCGCAAGCAATTCCAAGGTTGGACGTGCTTATGGTCAAAGGCGGAGCAGAAGGGAAAATTTGTTCCCGTTTATAATAACAGCAATCTACAGTGCATCTTGCTGAGACAGCTGAGTGCCACAACTGGAGCGTGGGCAGCTGGTTTGAAGTTTATTTTTCCTTCACCATCACCCACTTCCCTGGAATGAATTGCTTTCACAATTTTCATTTCCAATTGTTTGATATCACCTGCAGTCTGCGGCTTTCTTCCTCATGATTAATTGCATGACTAACTGTTGCATGATCTGCACACTAATAAATGACGGCCACTACAAGTAAATATGAATCATTGATCTATATGAGAAAACAGTGGAACTCACTGCAGGCATGCTTCGTAGGTTTGCAGGCGACACCAGAATTGTAGACAGTGAGGAAGATTATCTAAGTTTCAAAAGGATCTTAATCCAATGAGTCGTTGAACTTAAAAATGTAACATGGAGTTCACTCTGTATAAATGGAAGGTATTGCATTTTGGTACAACAAAAAGAGTATGGCTTTGCGTATGTTGGAGAACACGGAAGCTCGGGATGCCGGTACATAATTCCTTGTAATTTGCATTACCAACAGACAAAATGGTTCAAAGGTATTTAACATACTTCCCTTCATTGCTCATTCCTTTGTGTATCGTGGTTGGGACGTTATGTTGAAGTTTTGCAGGACATTGATGAGGCATCTTCTGGAATATTATGTCCAGTTCTGGTCGCCCAGTTGTAGGAATGATATTATTCAGCTGGAGTAGGTTCAGAAAAGGTATACACGTTTGTTGCCTGTGGAAGGTTTGAGTTATAATGAAAGGCTGGATAGGCTGAGACTATTTTCAGATTCGAGATTGGGGTGCTGGAAAACCACATCAGGTAAGACAAAATCCGAGGAGCAGGAGAATCATTTTTTTTTCGCGCAAGTATCGTTCACCAGACACTTCCCCGAAACGTCGATTCTCCTGCTCCTCAGATGCTGCCTGACTTGCTGTGCTTTCCCAGCACAACATTCTCGATTCTGATCTCTCATCTTCAGTTCTCATTTTCTACTAGTTGAGACTGTTTTCACTGTAGGTGAGTGGTTTGAGCGGCGACCTGACAGAAGTTTATGAATTATTGAGAGGCAATTTAGAGTTACTGATAGCTGCCTTTTCCCAGGAGGGGGATTTCAAGACGAGAGGGCATATGGTTAAGATAAAAGGACAGAGATTCTTTTTAAAAAAAAAGACATGTGGGGCATTTTTTTAGGGAAGGTGTTTTATGTGTGCAATTACCTTGCTGAGGAAGTGATGGATGAGGGTACGTTTGCAACATTTAAAGGACAATTGATTCTAAACATGAATGGGAAAGTGGGATTTTTGAAATAAATTTATTCATGCCTAGTACGTCAGTTATTTCCCAGAGGGCATTTAAGAGTCAACCACGATATTATCCATCTGGAGTCTCGTGGGAGAGAGCAGATGACGATGGCAGGTTGCTTTCCGAATTGGCATGAGTGAATCAGATGGAGTTTCCACACAACTGATTCAGGTCATCACGAGACTCTTCAATTCCAGGTGCTTATTGAATTCAAACTCCACCATCTGTCATGCCAGGACCTGAACCCTTTGTCCCCAAAATATTACCTGGGTTTTTGGATTAACACCACAGTAATAAAACTACAAGGGCATTATAACCACTCAGCGGGAACAGCAAGAGGCAGATGGGACTAAATTAGTTTGGCAGTTTGTTCAGCATGGATTGGTTTGACTGACTGGCCTTTTTTCATGCTGTATGACTCTATGATTGACGCTATGGAACAAATAACTGGTTGGGAACAACAGCCGCATTGACAGCATAATCGATCACCTGATGAGATATGTAATCCTGCTGGAGTCTTCGGAGGTTGTTTTGCTCAGTGATCCCTTCCCACACACGGGACTGGTGAACGGCCACTCCCAAGTGTTACTGATTAAATGAGGTTCCATTTCTGTGGTTAATTGAATCCCTTCCAGCAGTTCCCACATTTCCCTGCTTTCTCTGTGGTATCAGCTTCCTTTTTTTTTACACAGGGTGAACGATCCTTTCACATTGTGTCCACACAGATACAATTTCCGTTTTCCATGTTGTTTCTGTGTTTTCATTCTTTCTCATTCACCCACAGGGTTTGAGTATGACTGGTCAGGACAACATTTATTCTTCGCCCCTCGTTCGTTGCTGTCTGGCTACACCACAAACACGGATGTGATCCCAGCCTCGGGTGTCTGTCTGTGGGCAGTCTGCACATTCTCTGCGTGTTTGTATTTTTATTTATCCCTCTGACCAAAGATGTGCCAGTTACAGGGATCAACAGTGGGAAATGCTTGCTTATGGGATAGGGGATACCACGGGGTCTGGTGAGATGCGCTTCGGGTGGATGTGTGGACTGGAAGGGCCGACTATCCTGCTTCCCCACACGGTGGGGATTCCTGAATTAAGGGTCAGCTCATGTTTTTTTCTGGTCCTGGAGTCTCTCGTAGGCAGATTGGGTGAAGATGGTAGAATCCCCTCCATAAGGACATGAATGAATGGGATTGCAGGAAATATAAGTCATGATCTCTGTTCTTGAGGTCAGGCTAGCATTTCAGGTTTTATTCGTCGAACTTAAACATCACCCAGTTCCAGTCGCCATGGATGACTAGTTTAAAATATCACCCCAACACCACATTCTCCAGGTTGAAATCTTGACTGTGTGGAAGAAACTGATACTGAGCTGATGCGAGCAAATGTAGCTGCTACCGCCAGTGTCGGAAACACAGATCCAAATAGCAAAATCATCTTTTAAACCCACCACTGCAAAGTTAAGGGCTCAACACGCTCCACTTATGCCACTCAGCTGTCTTAGAAAGATGCACTGGGAATCGCTATGATAGTATAAACGGGGACAACCATTCCCTTGAGCAGGAGCACACTCAACAGAGGAATTTCTTGCGCCTCTGTACCATCACAGATGGACAGGACGCTCATCTATTACGTCACTGGAGCCAGAGAGTAACTCTGCACACTCATTCCCACCCCCATTTTCGGTTGGATCTGGGCGGCTGAGCCGATGTTAAGGTAAAATGCTATTGAAACATACATTTCAACAATATCCTGTACTGGCCCCCGAGTCTTTGATGTTTTGTCGAAATCGATCAATCTCATTTTTCAACATTCTCATTCAAGGGATCTCCACAGACTCTGAGGACATCGAACTGAAAGATTCAGCTCATTCTCAGTTCCGACATCTCTGGCACTGTTCGCTGAGTACTGATATTGTACATTTGCTGTTCTTCCGAACATGTTCGCTGCTAGTATACTTATTGCTGCTTGTGGTAACTGTGATCGTGGTTGTCGGTATTTTGCATTGTGACCACAGCAACCTCGATTTGAAACCAAATCACGGCACTAAGTGTTCTCTCCGTTTTCCTTTTTCTGACTAATGCTAAGAAATTAATTGTTTTACGTTCAAATTCCGCTCTCTTACATGCCTGCGTTTCATATACCAGGATTCAAACACACCCGTTGTTGGAGATTTCTCTCCTTCCCACGATCATTAAACCTCCTTTCCGTCCCTTCCCCCCCCCCCATTTCCCTGGGGCAATGCACAATCTATCACTCTCTTTCAAATTCATGCTGTTCTGTCTGTGCTGCTGCTGCGATCACTGGTGTTGGGTGAACGTGGCCCAATCCCACCATCGGGACCTTCAAACATGTCGATCCATTTGGACACCGCGGTTGTGAAATCAATCCCCATGTAGCAGCTTTTACTGACATAGGCCAGAGACAATTGGAGCGTCAGGCTCATGGAAAATACCCAGGGCAGGTTTGGTGAAAAGACATTTTATTGGAAAAGATCAGCTTTTATGGCTTTCTGCGTTGGTCTTGTGATAATTTCATAGGACTGATAATCCAGAGACCGAGGTAATAGTCTGGGTATTCGGGCTTGAAACCCACCATGCCATGATTGTCAAATTTGGATTCTGTAAATATCTGCAAGTAAGAATCTAATGATTACTATAGATCCATTGACAATTGTTGAAAACAAAATCTGTTTCACTGATGTCCTTTCAGGATGGAATTTTCTATCCTTACTTGGTCTGGGCTGCATGTGACTTCAGACTCAGAGCAATATGGTTGAGTCTGAATTGCTCTCTGGGCAATTCGGAATAAGTAATAAATTCTGCTTAACCAGACTCGTCCTCATACTAATGCAGAAATTTTAAAACAAATGCTCATTAGGCTCAAGCAAGAGTGTTGTGTGCAGTTTTGCAAGTCACGTTATAGCAAGGATGTGATCACACCGAGAAAAGTGCAGGAGATATTTAGCAGAATACTGTTTGGGCTGAAGAGTTTCAGTTGTTAAGAAAGTCAGGGCAGAGTGGAGTGTTTGTCGCAGTGCAAAGGAGATGTTGACAAGACATGATTGAGTTAGGGTCTAGACAGGTTTGATTGAACGAGTTTCCCATTGATGGAGGGATCGATCAGCAGGGGCCAGAGACTTATGGAGAAAGACAGAAAGCTTCGAGAAGATGTGCGAAAAAACTTTATCAGCCAGTGGGTGGTTGGAACTTGGAATACACTGTCTGCGTTTTTCAGAGTGGCAGAAAAGCTTAGAACCTGAATAAATATGCAAATGTGAACTTTTGATGCCAAGACATATACGGCTATGGGGTAAGCATTCCGAAATGGGATTCAGTTCATGAGGCAGTTGTTTTTGACAAGTGTGGCCACATTTGGTTGAAGGGCCTCATTTGACACTCTTGTCCTTGGTGGTATAATGGTTAGTGGCCCCGCCTGTCACGGGGCTCAATTTTCCGCTGGGGACAGTGTAAACTTTTTAAAAATGTCGCTCCATTCCCAAGTGCGGGTATTGATACCTGTCCTTCCATTCTCGATGGGGAATATCACACGAAGGACATTGCTGCCTGAATAAAGGTGGGGAAGGACTGCAGCTCTCAGGTGAGCGGAGTGTCAGTGAAAGTGCAAACACGTGACTTCTGCAAATGTGACTCTGTTGGAATGAAAAGCATTTGACAGACTTGTTCCGGATTGAAGTGTTTACGAGAAGCAGGAAGCTTAAGAAGAAACAACATAAACGCATTCAAATATGAGTACAGAAACATTTCCCACAGCACAAATTAAATTGTAAAGGACAGAGTAGCGTTTCGATACATTTGTTTTGATGAGTTTCACCAGGATATATAACCATTAAAAATGATACAGCATTTGCTCAGTATGATGGAACATTGTCTCAGTAATTCGCACTACTGTTCAGAGGGAGGGTTAGGTTGATTGGCAAAGTTAAATTGCCCTCTCCTGTCCAGTGAGTGAATTAAGTAAGTTAGGAGAATGAGCCATGGGTAACGCGGGGATAAGGTCAGAAGTGACAGGACGTCTGGTTATACTCCTACAGGTTTATTTCACATCATGGGGGGGGGGGGGGGGGGGTTCCCCTTCTTCAGGTGAAACATAAGGAAATAGGGAGGGGAGCTAGGTCTGGGTGAGATGCTCTTCAGAGAGTCAACACCAGCTCGATTGACTGAAATGCTCTTTCTGCACTGTAGAATTCTGTGATTCTATGAAATGATAATGACGGTGTTTATTGCGGTGTAAAGCCATTAGAGAAGATGCTGATGGGGGTGTACTGAGGATGAGATTTTATTCACTTGTCTTCTTGGAAAATTGAGAACAGTTATCCCTGAACCAAGGAAGACTTAATGGGTTTCTTTCAGGTTATGAAATGTTTAGACCGAGTAAATAGGTGGAAAATTCCCTCTTTCAAGTAAGTAAACATCTAGATGTCAGGCATTCAATACCTTTGATAAAACCTTTGAAGGACAAAGTAATGATGAGAACAGAATCGCAGTCATTCCGAGAATCTGTTTTTCAAAATATTTGGAAAGTCACATTTGGTGACATACAAGGAATAAATTTCACAAGGAGAGCGACAGCGTGTGGCTAGGTAAAGGTGTAGAGGTGGGGTGAAGTCGGTCGGAAGTTGCAGGGAAACAATGTCTAAGTTGTTTGACTTTAAATGTAAAGAAATTTATTTAATGTGTGCAGCTGAATAAGATTCTGTTCCAAAACTCTGCATTTTGAAAGATTTGGCATACTTTTCCACCTAAAGCATTGTAAATTGAACTGAGTGGATTTTTATTTATTGTGAAGGGAAGATATTACATAATTAATAGGAAGTGACCAGTTGCTTGGAGATCGACTTCCTGCTTTCATCACATGCGTTAAGGATGTGAGAACAAACACCATGATGTTTGGTCCATTTAATACTCAGTGAAATCTGCCAAAGCAACGAGCAACAAAATTGGTGGGTTTTCTTTTGCACTTTAACCCTCTGTTTTTCTAAGCAGTATTTTCCTGAAGCTGAAATAAAGTCGGAGCAAATTTGAATACAACATTAATCGTTCCAATGAGATATATCTAATTCACTTCTGATTATTACAATTAACATTGTTTGGTTTCAGCAAAATTAAAATGAAACAAACAAATCAGCATTTCTTGCGATTTAATCCAATTCAGGTTCAGCCATATGAGAAAGGCCATTGAGTGACAACATCGCCTTTATTTCACTCACCATGGCTGCTTTTTCACGTGAGAGAGAAAGTGACTGAAAGAAGTTATGAGTCAAATGTAGGTGTAAATATGACGGAAAATTCTTGTCCTGTTTCATTCTGACTTAGTTCTGACTCAGAATGTATTACTAACAGCTATTCATTCGGACCAGCATGGCTATTTATTGGAATTTGCTGTTATTATAATTCTAGTGAAAGCAGAAACACAATGGTGTGGATTCGATTCCGCTCTGGAACTTTCTCATCCATGACTTTCACCACATGTAACCTGATGAGGTCACATGTCACCCTACTGCAAAATGTGCTGAAGAGACCGAGCGATTATGGTGGTGGGTTATTATACCGCTGTGCTCCACATTCACGGGTTCGAGTCACACTCTGGTTGCTAACTTTACCCACCACTATAGCAGTTTTTCTGTGCACATCACACTCTGGTATACACTGGATCGAGAATCTTGTTCTTGCCCTTTACTGCACGGGAGATTCACAAATAATCGACACCACATTAAAGTTGAAATGAAGAATGAGAGCAGTCATTCTATTCAATTGTAGATTAAATTGGTGTAATGAGAAAGAACGCATTTTTCTTTCCGCCTTACATTCAATCTTGTCTTTCTATAAATTTACATCGAAAGAAAGAGAAAAAAATAACAAGCGATCGGAAACACAGGTTTATCCAGTGGGGTTGTTCATGAGTATTTTAACCTAATACTTCACACAATGATCTGATTAGTATTTCAAACAGTCATTCGGAATTGGAACAGAAAACCTCTCCAATGAGACGAACCTTTCATTCTTTCACAAATTTCTGCTGTGTGAGAATTATACAACGATCCATCATCCAGCGTGTTCACTGACTTGCCAACTGTATAAGTTCGAGCAACTTCCTTCAGCAACCACAGCTTCTGTACACAGCCACCTGTGCTGAGCTCAGTGTCATTTGTTGCTCCCAGGTCACAGCACATTTCTTCTTGCTGAGTTTATGAGCCTTGTTCCTGATCTGTCTGATCTGTTTAATAAACTTTTTCTGTCACTTCATCCCAGCCCCTCACAATTCTGAACTTATGAATAAAATAAGGCGTTAGACCAAAAGTTAAACCAAGTGGAAGTATGCTATTCAGCTCAAGGAGTCTGCTCAACCATTCAACAAACTCATGGATGATCTAATTTGGAAATGCCAGTTTTGGACTAGGGTGTACAAAGTTAAAAATCACAGAAAACCAGGTTATAGTCCAACAGGTTTAATTGGAAGCGCACTAGCTTTTGGAGCGATGTTCTTTCATCAGGTGATATTCACCTGACTATCACTTGATGAACAAGCGTCGCTCCGAAAGCTAGTGCGCTTCCAATTAAACCTGTTGGACTATAACCTGGTGTTGTGTGATTTTTAACATAGTTAATCTGATAATCTTGAATTCCTTTCTGCTCACTTAGCTCGACAACGTTTCATCATCTTTCTGATTAACTTTCTGGCACAGTTTGAATATACCCAACCACACAGTCTCAACAGCGGTTACTGGAAAATGCCACAGATTCTTTGACCCCTGAGCAAAGAAATTACTCCTCATTTCTGAATTAAATGGGCAATATCTAATTCTGAGATTATGTCATTTGGTGCTCTCCTCAGAGCATAGGGCAAGCCACCTGCCCGTATCTACCCTGTCAAGATCCCACGAATATTGAACGTTTATAATTGTTATTATGTGATTATAATGTTCCCCTCCTCCTCCTTTGTTTCTAGGATAATAATCCCAGCCTAAACAATCATTCCACGAAGTTCTACTGTATACAGAATTAGCAACATGTTTGTACGCCTGCACTGTCCCTTACATGTAATGAAGGCAGGTGGAGAGGCGAGGAAACGGGGTGAAATTTCAGGCGCAGATGGGAATTGGAACTTGAAATCAGAAAGCGATTAGAATCGTATTGACCCACAGAAGAACCAAATACAGCGAAGATAACTCTGACAAATGAGAATCTAATCATATTCTATTGACATTCAATGGCTTCAATGTAACTAAATTACTCCGTGTAATCATCCTGGGAGCTAGTATTTAGGAGAAATTGAACCTGACCACCCATATAAATAAGTTGACGACAAAAACCTGTCCGCGGGTCGACTTTGATTATTAACTCAACTCTTGTCTCCGTGAAGCCTACATCGTCCGCAACTCACAAATTTGATGTGTAACAAATTTGCCTAGGTGGGTGCAGCTTCAATACCACTGAAGGAACTGGGCAGCCTCCACGACAATGCAGTCACTTTACGGTATATTTTTCAACACCTGAATATTTATTCCTTTAACTGCTAAGGCACAATTGCAGCAGAGAGCACCACATAGAAGATTCACTGGAGTAAGTCATCCAGGCTTTGTTGACAGAACGTTCAAAGCTCAAAAACTGTACAGACTATAAGGACAAGGTTGAAGATGCACTGAACCTTCACCATTTGCAAATTACCCTCCAAGACACATACCAGCATGACCTGGAGGGGAATCAGTGATAAATTCATTGAGTGGTGAAGTCGGTTGATGGGCAAAGATTTATACTTCAGCCCTCTATCTTTCATCTTTCAATTTTTAAAAATGTAGATTATTGCATGGACCAGACTTGTGCTCATTCCTTTAGTTGTTTCCTAAACTGGCGGTTGCTAAAGATCGAATATCATCCACAGTCTGTGTTCAACAATAGAAAATACCCAAAAACCTCTCGAACAACTGATCTCCCTGTCCAACAATCTTCAGGGATCTGTGAATGTACACTCCAAGATCTCTTTGTTCCTATACACCACTCAGAATGCTCACTGTTATTGTTACAACACCCCAAATTCACTACCACTCATTGGTCTGGATTCAATTCCATTCACCATTTTTCCTTTCCACCTGATGGATACATCCCTGCGGTCCCTGACATTATTCATTATACTCAACTACACAACTATGTATCGTTAGTAAACTTCTAAATCATGACTCCTAATAAAAAAGTTTAATTTATTGATCTACATCAGCAAACAGTGGTACATCACTGGGACAAATCTTCCAAACATGGTTCCTTGCTGCATGGGATGAACAACTGCCATGTTCCAATCTCCAAGGGTTGCTAGCCCAGTATCTCGCCACTACATTTGCAGATGACACAAAGATTGGTGGAGAAGCCAGAAATCATAGGGGACTGTCAAAGAATGAAGGGGAATATAGATAGACAGAAGGGTTGAGCGGAGAATTGGCAAATGGTGTTCCATTCAAGAAAATGTGAGGTGATGATTTTGGGAAGTCTAATTCCAGAGCCAAGTATACAGTAAACGGAACAGCCTTGGGTAAACTTGATGAGAAGAGAGATCTTGGAGTTCAGGTTCTTTGTACCCTCAAGGTGACTGCACAGGTGGATAGAGTGGCCAAGAAGGCATATGGCATGCTTGTCTTCACCGGATAGGGCATTGAGTATAAGAGCAGGCAAATCCTGCTAAAATTGTACAGGAGTTTGGTTCGGCCGCGTTTAGAATACTCTGTACAGTTCTGGTATCCAAATTACCAAAATTATGTGAACGTTTAGGAGAGAATGCGGAGAAGGTTTACACAGATGTTGCCTGGTATGGAAGATGCAAGCTCTGAAGAGAGGTTGAGTAGGTTACTTCTGCTTTCATTAGAAAAATCGAGATTGCTGGGACCTGATTGAGGTCAACAATATAATGAAGGGTACAGACAGGGTGGCTAAAGATAAGCTTTTTTCCAAGATGAGTAATTCAGTAATGAGAGGTCACGCGTTCAATGAGAGAGATAGACATGGAAGGTATTTTACACAGAGGTTGGCAGGTGCTGGAATGCGTTGCCAGCAGATTAGTAGAGGCAGGCATGGTAGAATCATTTCAGGTGCGCCTGGACAGATGCATGAGTAAGTGAGGAGCAGAGGGATACGGATGCTGAGAAATTGGGCGACATGTTTAGATAGTTGATTTGGACCGGCTGAGGGTTGGCCGTCCAAAGGGCCTGTTCCTGGGCTGCACATTTTCTGTATTCTTTGTTCTTCTTTGTTCACTACACTACCAACTGTGGGTTACAGGTGAAGTAGTGTTACTTCTGCAATCATAATTACTTATGCAAGGTAAATGAACTCACACCTGTGCACAATTATTTCAAGCAAGAGCTGAATCAACAAGAATGAAACCTATGTGAAGGAAATATATAATTATTTTCATATTAGCTAAAATGTGCATAAAGAATGAAAGGTGCCTGCAAACAATGATAGATGGTACAGACAAATAGATAAGGCGCTGTGAGGGTGTAGTTTAAGCCAGATATGCTTGTACAAGCAGTAGTTAAAAGCATTTGTTACCCATTTCTGCAAAAAACAAACAAAAAAGAAACCCAATTAAAAGGTCTCAAGGTTCAATATGGTTGGGTAAAGGAGGAAATGTCACAAGTGGGGGAAATAGCTCGCAGTGAAGGAGGATATACCTAACAGTTGACCACAGCCAGGATATGGTGACAAGGCCAAGTAAAAGCTATACTTTGTTATGCACAAGGCCGGATAAGGCAAGAGATAAACAATAGTAATGGGCAGCGGGTTTGGAGTAGTGAATCCTATGTACTTGCTAAACTATGCGAGTCTATTTCAGGCACTACGCTTGCAAGCATACAATAAACATACTGATTGCTTCATATCTTGTCTCGCATGAAATTATTGAAGTTTGTGGGTTTAGTTTCTCACAATTGCGGGATGGTCCGCGATATTCTTCCATCGCCGGGGGGAGTGTTTGGCCCTGGACACTGGGAAGAGGCCTCCCATTCACAATTGAGGAGCGGTTTCTTGTCCCAGTTTTGTCCGCTCCCTTGGGCGGCTGGTACGAATCCCACAGGAGAGACATCTGAATCAGACAGTGAAAGAAGGTCGATAAAAAATATGGAAAAAAAGGGGCAGGCAACTCTGTGCACAGACCACCGTCAGAAAACTGACTTTTAAGTATTAACTTGGTGGCCGGGAAAAGGGGTATTTAATCGCTAAGGGACTGGTGAGGGGCCCGAGAAATGGGGGGTAGGCAGAGTAAGTCGAACTGTCACGGAGTAAAGGAAGAAAAAGTCCCTGGTAACATTCCTCCTGAAAGTCCGTTGGGGAGGATGTTGAGGGAATGGACAAGTAACACCTGTACAAGGGGAAAAGAAAAAAAGAAAATGATTAAATATTGTTGTTTAGTATGGACCAAAGAACCAATCCTTCATCCAGCTGTCTTCTGGCCAAAGTATGATTCGGATGAGGATTGGGTATGTCAGTATTTAGATTTGTATGTGAATAAAAAAACAAACTTCTAGTCAAGAAGAGGCGGACTATGCGTCCTGCTGGAAGGGCAGTTTGGGAATGATGGTAGTAAAGACAAAGGATTCCCCCTCTGCCCCACCCAGTCCCTGGGATCCTTTTGCCTGTTTGCACTCCCGCCTCCGTGCCATAAAATCAGATTAGGTGAAAGTGGGGGAGGAGGAGAGACAGACAGACAGGGACAGGTAACGGATGACCCACAAGAGGAGAACGAAGGGGCGGTGGACGGGGATGTTATTGTTCCCGACCATCAATCTGCAACAAAAGGAAGGGAAGGTAAAGTAGATGTAGAGGAGGCCTCTGGAGTATCTAAACGAAAGCCTAATGGGGAAAAATAAAAACAAAAAAGGGGAAGAATATAACGACTTATCCCCTCCGGGAGGTACCAATAGGGGACAAAGAGATTGGGTTTGTAAGTGCCCCCTTCACCAGTGGGGGGGGCCAGAACATTTAAAAAAGAGATGAAGATCCTGGTTGAGGATCCGGTGGGGCTGTCTGAACAAATTGATCAATTCTTGGGGCCCAGTTTATATACGTGGAATGTGTTAATGTCTATTTTGAACGTACTATTTACTGGGGAAGAAAGGGGACTTATACCAGGAGCAGCCATTAAAATATGGGACAGGGAACTTCCCTGTCTGGTTGGGTTGTATCTATGTGCTCTAATATTGTTTTAGACACCACACTCGCAGTGGCGATAGCTAGGGGGTACGCCTCAACCCAACCAGACAGATACAACGCATCATCCTCCGCCATTTCCAGCACCTACAATCAGATCCCACCAGATATATCCCACCAGGTGGGCGGCACGGTGGCACAGTGGTTAGCACTGCTGCCTCGCAGCGCCAGAGACCCGGGTTCAATTCCCGACTCAGGCGACTGACTGTGTGGAGTTTGCACGTTCTCCCCGTGTCTGCGTGGGTTTCCTCCGGGTGCTCCGGTTTCCTCCCACAGTCCAAAGATGTGCAGGTTAGGTGAATTGGCCATACTAAATTGCCCGTAGTGTTAGGTAAGGGGTAAATATGGGTGGGTTTCGCTTCGGCGGGTCGGTGTGGACTTGTTGGGCCGAAGGGCCTGTTTCCACACTGTAATCTAATCTAATCTAATCTAATCTAATATTGCCCTCTCCATTCCTTTCAGCATTCCACAGAGAACATTCCCTGTGAATTCCTAGTCAGATCCATCCACCCTCCACTCCCAGCAACTTCACTTGCCAATGCAAGAGGTGTAAAACCTGTGCCCACACCTCCCCCTCACCTCCAAAGGACCCTTCCATATCCAGCAGAGAATTTCCAGCACATCCAAACACCTCACCTATTATGGCCTTTGATTTCGATGTGGTCTCCTCTCCACTGGGGAGTCAGGACACCAACTTGCAGAATGTTTCAGGGAACATTTCTGGGACACATGCACCAACCAACCCCACCATCCTGTGGCCGACCACTTCACCTTCCCCACCCACTCCGCCAAGGACATGCAAGTCCTGGGCCACCGCCACCACCAAATCCCAGCCACCCGACGCCTGGAGGAAGAAAACCTCATCTTCCACATTGGGACCCTTTAACCACAGAATCAAGGCTTCCTCATCTCCCCTCCCCTGCCTTATCCCAGATCTAACCCTCCAACTCGACACCACCCTCTTGAGCTGTCCCACCTGTTCATCTCCCTTTCCAATTATCCACTCCACCCTCTCTCCATTACCCTCCACCTACATTTACCTGTTGCCTTCCTAGCTCCCTTCCCATCAACCCTACATATCCCTCTTATTTATCTCTCAGCCCTCTTACAACTCCCCCCTCCAATCCTGGCATTCCTGATGAAAGACATATGACCAGAACGACGATTCTCTTGCTCCTGGGATGCTACCTGACCTGCTGTGCTTTTCCAGCGCCACACATTAACGCAAGCTGGAAGAACAACACCTCATATTCTACTTGGGGACCCTGCACACCTCTAGCCCCAGTATCAAATTCAATAATTTTAGGTCCTAAACTCTCCAATGTCCTAGCGCCCTAGCCTCTTAACCCACACACCAGGCCTTGTTATCATATAGCCTGCCATTACACACTACATATGGTTAGCGACTAACAGTCCCCATAAACAGTTATTCACCCTCCCCCAGCCAGATCGTTATCCACTCCTTTGTCCAACTGCTCCCATCTCTTTCTTTGGACTTTATCAGCACCTATCATTTACTCCTTAACCCCAACCTTCTGCATATAAACCGACATTTCTTTTCAGTAACATCAGTTCTGAGGAAGGGTCAGCAGATCCAAAATGTCAACTCAGATTTCTCTGCACAGATGCTGCCAGACCTGCTGAGCTTTACAAGTACATTTTGGTTGTTGTGTGAGATTTACAGCATTCGCAGCTCTTTTGGTTCTAATTTACCAGGAATTTCTAATTCAGGTCTAGCCGCCTAAAACCGTGTGTTTATAAACACTCCCAGTCCACACAAACTCCATTTCTCTCCCAGTCTCTGCTGTCTCTCTCACTCCCTTCATACTTACTGAGTACACCTCCACCGAGTACTGCATGAACTACACCTGCACAGTTCATCGTCACGTGTTGGCCCACTGGACCCACCCCTCATTCACTCCCATTGGCTGGAGGATCACAACAACTCTCCTATTGGTCTGAAGCTGCCATCAATCACCCGGGCCCCATTGTGACACGAGTTGTGCGCTCCTCCCAGGAGTATTGGAGGCTGAAGGGTGACCTCATCGAGGATTATAAAATCATGAGTGGCATGGATAGGATAAATAGACAAGGTCTTATCCCTGGAGTGGAGGAGTCCAGAACTAGAGGGCATAGGTTTAATGTGAGAGGGGAAAGATTTAAAAGGGATCAGAGGGTTAACTTTTTTCACAGCAGCTGGTGCGTGTATGGAATCTTCTGTCAGGGGAAGTGGTGGAGGTTGGTACAATTAGACCATTTGGCATCTGGATGGGTATATGTATTGCAAGGGTGTAGTGGGATGTGTGCCATGTGTTGGCAAATGGGACGAGATTAGGTTAGGATATCTGGTTAGCATGGACTAGTTTGACCAAAGGGGTTGTTTTCATGCTGTACATCTCTATGGCTCTGCATTGGAATGAGCTTCAACATTCAGTGAATGGGGGCAGTATCACAGAGTAGAGGGACTGGGGGCTATTCAGCCCATTGGGGCTGTACTCTCTCCCTCTGGAGATGGTGCCAATCTGTCCCAACTCATCTCTCATTTGCCTGTAGTCTTCCAAATCCTTCCTTAAAAGAAGCTAAATTGCATATTTTTTTGACAATAATTACTGAATCTGCATCCAGCTGTCGTTCAAACTGATCCAGATGCTTAGAACTTACGGAATAAAATAATGTTCACATTTTTAACTTGCATTATTTGTCAATTACTTGAAAGTAGTTACTAAAAATTGTGACGTTAATAATTTCTCCCTCTGTCTTTCTTTAAATTAAATATTCCGGAAAGAAACTGCTCCTGGTTGAAATCACTGCTTAACCTTCTGAGCTCCAAGGAGAATTATCTGACCTTCTGCTAACTCTCCACATGGAGAAACCCATCTTAATTTTAATGTTTCAGTGTTATCAGGATGTATAGCGCAGACACCAACCGTTAAGTACACTGGACCGGATGGGTTTTATCTATTTGCACACTCTGCAGGATTTCTAATACCTCTTCCTTAAGAACCTCAATCCCACCTAGGCATAGTAGCCTGTATCTCAGTAATCTCGACAACATTGTCGTTTTCTAAATTGAATACTGTTGAAAAATATTTATTTAGTGCTTCCCCTATCTCCTCTGACTCCACATACAACTTCCCACTCCTATCCTTGATTGGCCTAATCTTATTCGTCATTCTTTTATTCCTTAAGTACCTATAGAAAGCCTTAGGGTTTACTCTGATCCTATCCGCCAACGATTTCTCATGTCTCCTCCTGGCACTTCTGAGCTCTGTCTTTAGGACTTTCCTGGCTACCTTGTAACCCTCAAACGCCCTAACTGAACCTTCACATCTCATCCTAACATAAGCTGCCTTCTTCACTTTGAAGAGAGGTTCCATTTCCATTGTAAACCACAGCTCCCGCACTCTACAGCTTCTTCCCTGCCTGACAGGTATATACATATCTAGGACAAACAGGAGCTTTTCCTTGATCTGTGAGGGTCCCTATTCTCTGCCTGGTTACTCGTTTATCGTTAGTGTATTTCTGGAATCTCTGGATTTCCGGGAACCTATTTCCCAAAGCTCTCTCATGTCCCGTTTTCACTCTCCTGGTTTCTCTCGAGTATACTCCTACATCCCCTATACTCCTCCAGGAATTCACACAAACACAGATGTCTGCACCTGCCATATCCCTCCTTCATTTTCTTGACCAGACCCTCAATTTCTCTGGACAGGCAACATTCCCTACACTACCTGTTAAGGCCTTAACAGGATCATACTGTCTGTGTACTCTCGTTGTCGCAGGCCTATGGACGCAATGACAGATTAGGACAGAGAAGCAATTATTCTCAGTAAAGAGGTCGTGTTGGGAAAGATAACAGCCTAAAGATAGATGGGTCACCTGGTTGTGATGGAATGCATCCCAGGGGACGTTAACAGATGGCAGAGGGTAAATATCAAATGCACTCGTGACAATTCACTAAAGTTTGCTGGAGTCTGGGACAGTTCTGACAGATTGGCAAGCTGCAAATGTGATGCAAATATTTTAAAATGGACCTGCTAGCATAACTTCTTTAGTGGGAAAAATGCCCGGTTGGTTAAGGAAGAAATAGTGAGCTATGTGGATCGAAATTGTCTCATCGAGCAGACACAGCATCAATTCATGAAAGGTAGACTTCACTAAGATAAGTGGTAAAGCAATGTTTTCCGAGGCCACTGTAAGTCTGCAGAGGGATACAAGTAGGTTACGTGAGTGGGTAAGGATCTGGCAGATGGAGGACAATGTTGGGAAAGGTGAAGTCATCCATGTTGGTCAGAACAACAGCAAACTGATGATGAAATGGTGAAAACGTGCAGCATGCAGAGGGAGCTTGGTTTCCTTGTGCATGAATCACAGGAAGCTGGTTTTCAGGTGAAACAGGTAAATAAGACAGTGAAGGGAATATTGTCCTTCATTGCTAGAGGGATGGTTATGCTGCAGCTGTACAGGGTGCTGGTGAGGCCACACCTGGAGCACTATGTACAGGTTTGATCACCTTACTTCAGGAAGGATGTACTGACACTGGAGGGAGTGTAGAGGAGGCTCACTAGTTTCAGTCAGGATTTCAGAGGGTTGGCATATGCTGAGAGATTGAGGAAAGTGGTAGTCTGCTCATTGGAATTTCGAAGTATGGGAGGTTGGATATGAAAAAAATAAAATTATGAACGGAGTAGATAAGATAGAAGCAGGAAGGTGATTTCCGCTGGGGTTGGGTCAAACTAGGGAGCAGAGCATCAAAATAAGGGGGTATCAGATTTAGGACTGAGTTCAGGATGGACTTCTTCAGCTAACTCTGTGAATCTGTGGAATTTGCTGCTGAGTGCAGCAGTTTAGGTTATCGACTTGACTATCTTTAGGTCAAAAGGTAGATTTGTGAATAGGAAAGGAATTAAGGGTTATGGTGAGAGATCAAGAATGTGGACCTGAGGCCACGAAAAGATCAGCCATGACCTTATTGAATGACAGAGCAGGCTTGAGGGGCCAGATAGCCTACTCCTGCTCCTCTTTCTTAATTTCCCACTTTCCAGCCATCCCTCTCCCTGGGAATAGCAAAGGAATATTGAAATTTCTCGCCTTGTACTGTCAAAATTCGCCTTTGTCCAATTTAGAACACTGTTTAGATCTGGTCTATTATTTTCTGTAACTATTTTAAAACTAGTAGAATTTTCAGAGAATCCTGACAGCGTGGAAGTAGGCCATTCAGCCCATCACAACCACACTGACCGTCAGAGACTCCTACCTTACCACTGTAACGCTGCATTTCCGATGGCAAATCCACCTAGCGTGCACAACCCTGAAAACTATGGGCAATTCAGCCTGGAATATCCACACAACCTGCATATCTTTAGATAGTGGGAGGAAACCAGAGCAAACAGACGAAACCCACGCAGATAATAACAACAAGGTGATCATCCCTTTCTTATTTCCCAGTTCCACCAAACTAACTGCACTGGACGTACTCCCAGGAATATCCTCCCTAAGCACAACTGTAATGCTACCCCTAAACAAAAAGGCCACTCCGCCTCCTCTCATGTCCCCCTTTTTATCCTTCCTCTTGCATCGATACCCTGGAACATTAAGCTGCCAGTCCTACTCATCCCTGAGCAACGTTTCTGTAATACTCTTGATATCATAGTCCCATGTTCAATACCATACCCTGAGCCCATCTGCTTTCCCTGTCAGGCCTCTTGCATTGAAGTAAATGCAGTGTAACTTGTCAGTTCTACCTGGTTCAGTGTCTTGCCCTTGCCTTAACTGTTTGACTTCTGAACTGTACCAGCCTCAGACATACATCTTTTCTCACTATCTCTTTGGGTTTACCCTCACTGGATTAATGCCTCCTGAGTAACACTAGCAAATCTCCCTGCCTGGATATTAAACACTTTCCAATTCAGGTACAATCCATCCTTCTTATGCAGGTCAACTTTACTCCAGACGAGATTACAATGATCAAAAGATGTGAATCATTCTGCCCTACACCAGCTCCTTAGCCAATCATTCATCTCCTCCATCCCGCTATTCCTACTCTCACTCGTATGTAGCACCGGGAGTAATGCAGATATTATGACCGAGGACCTACTTTTTTATATTCCAGGCTAATTTGCTATATTCTCTCATCAGGACTTCATCTTTACGCCTTCCTATGTCATTGGTTCCAATGTACAATGACCTCCCACTGGTCATTCTTTCCTTTGAGAATATTCTGCTAACTGTCCGAAACATCCTTGACCCTGGCACCAGGGAGGTGCCATCCCATTCTGATGTCTCACTGTCAACTGCAGAAACAGCAGTCTGTGCCTGACTACAGAGTCCCTTATCATCATTGAGCGTTTGGAATCTGATATACCTCTCATTATAGTAGAGCCAGTCTCAGTACCAGTAACTTGGCTGTCAGTGCAAGATTCCCCCGAGAGTCTATGACCACCTACATTATCCAAAATAGTATACTTGTTTCAGATGGGGATAGCCACAGGAGACTCCTGCTCTACCTATCTCCCTCTCCCACCTTTCCGAGTGGTAACCCATCTACCTGACTGTATCTGCAGATTTCCGGCCTGAAACTGCCACCTATCACAAACCCTGACTCTTGTAAATTCTTCATTACCATTAAGCACCGCCCCATGTGATCCATGTGATCCAAGAGGTTTTGCATCACTTCCTGCAGACTATCATCAGGATCATTCAAACTCTCCCTTGTCTTCTCCATGAAGTGCACATCACTGAACGAGTGGCCATCTCTGCACCTTAATCTGTAGACCCAGAAAAAGGCAGAGTCTTACAGCTATACAAAAGACTACTCTCGAATACATTAGTCCCTGTATTTTATATTTAAAACATTCAACCAAAATATCACAACAGAGGCACTTAAACTAATAAAGCCTCACCCGAATGAATGTTGCAGATTTTACAAAGTAAAACAGAGTAAGATTTACCTTTTAAGAGACTGAAACCCACTGAGCTGATCCCCGGCTGTGGGTCACAGATATCAGCACGGAAACATACCCTTCGGTCAAACTCGTACATGCCGACCAGATATCAGAAACTAATCTCGTCCCATTTGCCAGCACTTGGTCGATATCCCTCTAATTCCTTGCTATTCATATACCCATCCAGGTGCCTAATAAATGTTGCAATTGTACCAGCCTTCACAACTCCCTTTCGCAACCCCTTCCATAAACGTACCACCGTCGCGTGAAAAAGTTGCCCCTTCGGTCCCTTTTATATCTTTCACCTCTCATGCTAAATCTATGCCCTCCAGTTCTGGACTCCCACACTCCAGTGAAAATACCTTGTCTATCTATCCGAAACATGCTCATGATTTTATAAACATCTGAGATCAGTTCTCAGCCTCTTTCGCTCCAGGAAAAACAGCTCGAGCCTATACAGCCTCTCCATATATCTCAAACCCTCCAACCCTGGCAATATCCTTATAAATCTTTTGTGAACCTTTCAAGTTACACAACATCTTTCTGATAGGTGGAGAACAGAATTGCACACAATATTGCAAGATGGCCAAACCAATGTCCTGAACAGCCGCAACATGACCTCCCAACTCTACTACTCAATACTCTGACCAATAAAGGAAATCATACCAAACACCTTGACTGTCCTATCTACCTGCACCTCTACTTTCAAGGAGCTATGAACCTGCACAGCAAGATTTCTTTGTTCATCAACACTCCCCAGGACCTGACCATGATGTGTATCAGTCCTGCTAAGCTTTGCTTTTCCAAAATGCCGCACCTTGCACTTATCTGAATCAAACTCCATCTGCCACTCCTCAGCCCATTTGCCCATCTGATCAAAATCCCATTGAAATCTGAGGTAACCTTCTTCAATGTCCACTACACCTCCAAGTTTGGTGCCATCTACAAACTTACTAACTATACCTCCTGTGTTCACATCCAATTCATTTATATAAATGATCAGAAGTAATGGACCCAGCACCAATCCTTGTGGCACTCCACTATTCACAGGCCTCCAGTCTGAAAAATAATCATCTATCACCACCACCCTCTGTCTTCTGCCTTTGAGCCAGATTTATATCCAAATGGCTAATTCCGTGAGATAGAACATAGAACATAGAAAAATACAGCGCAGTACAGGCCCTTTAAAACCTCGATGTTGCGCCGATCCAAGCCCACCTAACCTACACTAGCTCACTATCCTCCATATGCCTATCTAATGCCCGTTAAAATGCCCATAAAGAGGGAGAGTCCACCACTGCTACTGGCAGGGCATTCCATGAACTCACGACCCCCTGAGTAAAGAATCTATCCCTAACATCTGTCCTATAGCTACCACCCCTTAATTTAAAACTATGCCCCATCATAATAGCTGACTCCATATGTGGAAAAAGATTCTCATGGTCAACCCTATCTAAACCCCTAATCATCTTGTACACCTCTATCAAAGTCACCCCTAAACCTTCTTTTCTCCAATGAAAACAGCCCCAAGTGCCTCAGCCTTTCCTCATACGATCTTCCTACCATACCAGGCAACATCCTGGTGAACCTCCTCTGCACCCGTTCCAGTGCCTCCACATCCCTGCCATAGTATGGCGACCAAAACTGCACACAATACTCCAGATGCGGCCGCACCAGAGTCTTATACAAGATCCAACCTTGCTAACCAGTCTCCCATGGGGAACCTTGTCGAACGCCTTACTGAAGTCCATATAGATAGCATCGACTGCTCTGCTCTCATCAATCCTCTTTGTTACTTCTTAAAAATCAGATCAAGTACGTGACACATAATTTACCATGCAGAAAATTATGCTGACTATCCCTAATCAGTCCGTGCTTTTCCAAATACACGCAAATCCTGTCGTTCAGGGCTCCCTCCAATACCTAGTCTAGCACAGCGTCTGTAGTTCCTGGGCTTGTACAAATCGCCTTCGTTAAATAGTAGCACCATATTAACCAACCCGCAATCTTCTGGCACTTCAGCTGTGACTATTAATAATACAAAAATCTCAGCAAGGTGCCCAGAAATCACTTCCCTCACTTCTTACGGAATTTTAGGGTACACCTGATCAAAGCCTGGGGATTGATCCACATTTATGCGTTTCAAGACATCCAATACTCTGTAGTATGGACATTTTTCAAGATATCACTATTTTATTTCCCCACATTCTACATCTCCTGTGTCCTTCTCCACAGTAAATACTGATGCAAAATATTACATCTTGATAAAACAAACGAGGGTAGGACTTACACTAATTAAAAGTAAGGCTTTGAGTAGTGATATGGAACAAAGAGACCGAGGGGTTCAGATCTTCTTAGTCTGTGTTACATGTAGACAGGGTGGTTAAGAAGGTGGTTTGCACACTTACCTTCATTGCTCAGACCTCTGAGTACCAGAGTTGGGAATTTAGGTTGAGGCTGTACAGGATGTTGGGGAGGCCTCTTCTGGATTATTGTGCCCAGTTCTGGTTGTGTTGTTATAGGAAGGATATTATTAAGTTGGAGCGGATTCGGAAGAGACTAACCGGGATGTTGCCATGAATGGAGGGATTGTGTCACAGGAGAAGCTGGATCGGCTGGAATGATTTTTCACGACAGCGTAGGAGGTTGAGGGATGACCTTAGAGGTTTATAAAACCATGAAGTGTGTAGACAAGGTAATTGGCCGGGGGTAAGGTGGGATTCAAGACCTGGGTGCATACAATTTGAAAATAGATGAGAAAGGTTTAAAAAATAAATTGGGGATTTGTTTTTACCTTTACATGTGTGAAGTGAACTCCCAGAAAAAGAGGCAGCTGTGAATACAATTACAATGTTTAAAAGACATTTAGACAAGTACATAAATAGGAAATATTTGGATGAATGTGGACCAAGCGGAGGCAGGTGCGATTAGATTAGTTGGGAATTATGGTCGACACGGATTGGTTTAACCATAGGGTCTGTTACTGTGCTGTATAACATTATGACTAACTCTCGCTATCACTGAATTCCTCCATGCTCACAACTCCCCAGATCACTGTCACCTCATCCAGACTAAACTCTTCGTTATCTCTAGAAATCCTCTCTCACCTCAGAACCATCACTATCTCGGGTATCACAAACATCTCTGTAATATCCTTCAATCTCCTCCCATCTCATCATCCTCACGATCTCTAATCTTGACAACCTCTACAAATCCGTCCTTCTCCACAGTAAACACTGATGCCACTCGTTTAGTATCCCCCCCCCCAACAACCACATCTCCTGTGTCTCCACACATAGGCTGCCTTGCTGATCTTTAAGGTAGCCTATTCTCTCTCTAGTGACCCATTTGGTCTTAATGTATTTCTAAAAACCCTTTCCCTATTCCTTACCTTATTTGCCAAAGTGGTGTCCTGTCCCTTTTTTGCCTTACTTATTTTATTCTTAAGTATACTATTCTTGCCTTTATACTCGAAGGATGTTTGTGATTTTTTGGATTGGAATAAATGCAAAATATTACATCTTGGTAAAACAAACAAGGGCAGGACTTACACTGATTAAAGGTTGGGCCTCGGATAGTGATATGGAACAAAGAGACCGAGGGGTTCTGGTCTTTGAAGTATGTGTCACATGCAGACAGGGTGGTTCAGAAGGGGTTTAGCACATTTGCCTTCTGGGACAACACTACTATCATAGGGCAAGCCAGACAGAGAACAGCCAGGGAATTCCTAGAGGCATGGCATTCATCCACAAACTCCATCAACAAACACATCGACCTGGACCCAATATACCAACCACTACAGCGGACAGCTGAAACTGACAACCGGAAGCGGCAGGGACAGACCACTATAAACACCAGAGGAAACATCAAAGAAGCGCTTCGCAGGATGTTCCCAAGCACTGATGATGTCGCCTAGCCAGGGGACGAAACGTTTGTAACAAAAACTTCCAGCTCGGCGAACAGAACCACCACAACAGTTAATGGTAAAGGTTCATTTGGAGTGCAGTTACTAGCGGTGTTCGACAAGGATCTGTTTTGGGACCATTGCTGTTTGTCATTTTTATAAATGACCTGGAGGAGGGGCTAGAAGGTTGGGTGAGCAAGTTTGCGGATGATACGAAAGTCGGAGGAGTTGTTGACAGTGAGGAAGGATGTGGCAGGTTACAGCGGGATATAGATAAGCTGCAGAACTGGGCAGAAAGGTGGCAAATGGAGTTCAATGTAGGTAAGTGTGAGTTGATTCACTTTGGTAAGAGTAACAAAAAGATGGGGTACTGGGCTAATGGTCGGATACTTGGTAGTGTGGATGAGCAGAGGGATCTTGGTGTCCATGTACACAGATCTTTGAAAGTTGCCACCCAGGTAAATAGTGCGGTGAAGAAGGCATATGGCGTATTGGCTTTTATTGGTAGAGGAATTGAGTTCCGGGGTCCTGAGGTCATGTTGCAGTTGTATAAGACTCTGGTGCGGCCGGACCTGGAGTATTGTGTGCAGTTTTGGTCGCCATACTATAGGAAGGATGTGGAGGCACTGGAACGGGTGCAGAGGAGGTTTACCAGGATGTTGCCTGGTATGGTAGGAAGATCGTATGAGGAAAGGCTGAGGCACTTGGTTTTGTTTTCATTGGAGAAAAGAAGGTTTAGGGGTGACTTGATAGAGGTGTACAAGATGATTAGGGGTTTAGATAGGGTTGACCGTGAGAAACGTTTTCCACATATGGAGTCAGCTATTATGAGGGGGCATAGCTTTAAATTAAGTGGTGGTGGTATAGGACAGATGTTAGGGGTAGGTTCTTTACTCAGCGAGTCCTGAGTTCATGGAACGCCCTGCCAGTAGCAGTGGTGGACTCTCCCTCTTTATGGGCATTTAAGCTGGCATTGGATAGGCATATGGAGGATAGTGGGCTAGTGTAGGTTAGATGGGCTTGGATCGGCGCAACATCGCGGCCGAAGGGCCTGTACTGCGCTGTATTCTTCTATGTTCTATGTTCTATGTATATCGATAGTGAATGCTCGGATGGACTTGTACCAAGTGGAGGCAGATGCGATTAGTTCAGTTCGAATTTGTGGTCGACACGGACTGGTTGGACCACGGGATCTGTGTCGATGCTGTATAACTTTATGACTCGTTACGTCTGTAAATTCCTCTATCCTTGGAACTCTCTCTATCAGTGCCACCTCATCCAGCCTTACAAATCCTCCTCATCTCTATAATTCCTCTCCAGCCTCATAATCCAAAAATCTCTATCACAAATATCTCTATCTCTGTAACATCCTCCATCCTCACAATCCTTTCCAACTTGCATCACCTCCAGTTTCATTATCCTCCCCATGTGTAATCCCCTCCAGTCTCTCAAAGCTCTGCTTTATTTTCTGCCTTCAGGATGACCAATGTTTATTTCTCACTTGATGATGGCCTTTTCCAATTCCTGCGCTGAGCTTCTGAATTTCCTCTTAAACCTCTGCGTCTCACTTTCCTCCCAAAAACATTGACCAATCACGTGTCATCTATTCTAGTATCACCTTTTCTGACCTGATGTCCAATGGAGCCTGTCATATTCGTATAATAAACATCTTAGCGGTCTACAGAACAGAAAGAGGCTTTGGTGGTCCATCGGGTCTGTGAGAAAAAAAACTACCACCGAACTATCCTCATCTATTTTCCAGTACTTGTGGAAAGGTGTCATATATAATGGCATCGCAAGTGCACACTAAATAAATTTCAAATGTTTTCGGGATTTGTGTCTCCTACCCTCACAGACAGTGAGGTTTAGTGCACCTGTTGCTCGATGACGACATCACCCACAGGAACACCGAGCAGCTGGGTCTGTGCAAACCAGAGGTCGCCTACACATTGGGAAGGATCACAGGGTCCCTGAGAGGGGGCACAGGAGAGTTACCAGGATGGTTCAAGGAATGGGGGATTTTAGTTGCAGGGACATGGGTGTTGTTAATACATATCAAGAATATCCATCTATACTCGATGGAGTCTCGTTCACAAACTCTCCCCTTGCCTGGGCTGTGGTAATCTTCAGGTTAAACCACCACCAGACAACTCTCCCTAATAAGAGAGCAGCCCTATGGTCTGGTAGGACAGTGCGGACTTTAACTTTTACACAGTGAGCCACTGTGCACCGGGGGTGGGGAGAGGGAATGCTGAAGGTGTTGGATGGGACACCACTGAGGTACAGTGCTTTGTCCTGAAGGATGTTCACTATCTTTAATATTGTTGAGGGCTGCACTGATGCAGGCAAGTGGAGAATGTTCCAACACAATCCTGATGTCTGCCTTATAGAGAGTAAACAGACATTGGGGAATCAGGGGTTTGGGAAAACTGAGATTGTTCTCCTTGTAGCAAAGGAAATTGAGGGGAGCTGAGAGACAAGTGTTTACAAAACATACATTAGGATGTTAAACCTTACACTCATCAATTCATCATAAAAGGGTTATTGGACACATACTGAAGATTTCGGGGAGATCTATTGACAGGGTGGTTTGATTCAAAGGAACATTTTCAAGGAGAAAATGGAATTGAGCTGGAACAAAATACTCACACATAGTGCAAATATCCAGGTCCTGATGAATGGAGTAATTCAATCAGAGTTTGGCTTTACAATTACTGAGATTCCCATCTGAATATCCACCTGTAGTATCCTGTAATACAAGTTTATATAATCTGTCACTGTCGGGTCAGGTTAGAAACTCACACCATTCCCTCCACTTGTCCCAGGAATACTGTACACATTACCCCTTGTGGAGACTAGCAGTTAGTTCAGGGGGAAATCTATGTGGGTTTCTATGAGTTTCCACCTTGGGACTTCATGTGACTGAACAGGGCAGATTTTTGACACATGGGACAGAATGTTCCAAGAGTCAGTGAGATGCGGAGAGTAGGATTTGCTTCCTTTTCTTTCCTTCCGTGCTGACGCTGTGCCTCATCAATAAGACATGGGGGGGGGGGGGGTGGTGAAAGGCTCATGCAGCTTGATGGGCAAGTTGTCTCCATTCTGACCAATGGGCAGCAAGATCCTCCCAGTCACTCCAAAGAGTCTCTCCAAAAAGACAGCAACTCAGCATGCTTCCCACTGCCAGGTGCTCCCTGGAAAGGTTTAGAAGAATGAGGGGGGAATCTCCTAGAAAATGCAGAACAGCAAACTTCCAAAAAGATTATAAACTGTTTACAGAGAGGGATTCGTTGGCGAAGTGGATAAGTTGGTAAATGGAGCATAAATTGGGATAATGTGAAGTTGTTCATTTTGGAGGAGGTAATAAAAGAACAGAGGACTATTTAAATGGTGGAAACTGTAGAAACCTGCAACACAAAAGGGACCAGGGTGTAACTGTGCAGAAAACACAGAAAGCTAGCACACAGTTACAACAGGTCATCAGGAAGGGAAATTGAATATTGTTCCTGATTTCAGGGGATTTGCAGTTTCAGAGTTTGGAGTATATACCTAAGAGACACTTTATATAGTGCGAGTGAGACCACATCTGGAGTAATGACAGAATGTTTGGTCCCTTTATTTAAGGAAATACATCATTTCATCGGAAGCATTCAGAGAAGATTGACTGGGATGATCCCTGGTTTGCAGGGGCTATCTTTTAAGAAAAGGCTAAAGAAGTTGGGATTCGAGTCATTGGATTTGGGGGAAAATGAGAGGGGATCTCATTGAAACATATAGGCTTATTAAGGGGTATGACAGGGTAAATACGGAGAGGATGTGTCCCATCATGAGGGAACCTAGAACCAGACTCTGGGTCAGTTGCAGAATCAAGGGTTCTGATTTAGATTTGTCAACTTTACTGCAACACCGACATGGGTAAGGGGTTTCAGTAGCAATGGTGCTGGGGTGAGGTGGAGAAAAGCAACATTTTAAGAGATTGGAATTCCTGGTGTTTGCGATTGTGTAGATGTCTGATCAGAAGATCACCTTGGGGTCAGAATATGAGAGCAATATTGTGAAGAGTGTAGTTCTGCCTCAGGCATTTCCCAGGGAGAGGGAGGGGCTCAGCAGTAAGGGAAAGGAATTTGTAATAGCAACTGAAGGCAATGGGTTTACCATTGCAGTGTTTCACTGGAGGAAATTGCAGCCAATCGAGTTGTAGGCGTGTGGTAAGCAGTTTGATGAATGAGTAACAGTGGAGGAATGGAGAGGGATGATAGGGAGAGAGAGCTGGGCATTGTTAGTGTACATGTGAAACCAATACAATGTCACCTCCTGGCAGTATGTAGGTGAGATACAGGAGGGAACAAAGATAGATCCTGGATGGACATCACATATGAGGAATTCAGAAAGGAAAGGGAGAGTGGAGATGGAGCAGGATTTTCCAACAACCTTGAGCTCAAATATTAGTTCTTAGCAGAATTGGAGAGAAGGACATAACCAGAAAAGACAGACAGAACAAGGAAGAATGTTTAGAATTGGTGAGGGGGAGTGATGAGGAGGAGCCAGACTCCAAAACTGCTATTTCTACATCAGTGACATCACCCAACTCCACCCTTGTCTCAGCTCATTTACTGAAATACTCATCCATCCTTGTGTTATCTCCAGACTTCGTTATCCAAACACAGTCCTGGCCATCCTCCCACATTCAATTTACATATAATCTCAAGAATATCTAAAACTCTACTGCCCAAGTGCTCACTTGTACCAAAACTTGTTGATTCATCAAAAGGCTCCTATTTCCAAGCAACAATTTAAAGTTCTTTCTCTTGATGTAATTCCTGGCTGTGAACATCCCTGTCTCCCTGCACCACACAACCTGTGAGACCCCGACAACTCATTTGCTTTCAGACTCCCAAAGATGCATTTATCCATTGCTTCACCGGTCTGGCTGTTTCGACACGGTCAAGGCAACACAGTCTGGAATTCGCACCCTGACCCTCTCAGACCTGCTTTCCTCCTTTATGGTATTCCTGAAAACCTGCTTATTTGGCAATACTTTTGATCACCTGACCTAATATCCCCATCTGTGGCCTTACGTCAGAAATTCTCAATTTCTGTGAAATTATAAAAAAGATTAAAATACAAACTGTTGTTGATTTGCACACACATTGTCAACTCTTCACTGTCGCTGAGTGAATAATCTGTAACATCTCTTACCCAACCACATTGTGGGAGCACCTTCACCACATGAACTGCAGCTGTACAGGGAAGTCAAACATCACCCTTTCCACAGGCAATGGGGCTTTGGCATTAATCACTGGTGTCTGTGGAGGGAAAAACACATCGTTGATATTTCAGGGAGTGCTAAATGCATTACAGGAAGTGAGAATGTTGCAGAATTTGATGGTCAGAAATGGAAGGAAAATGCACTCTTTTGTTGAAAAAAGAATTATTCACTGGCAAAAATACTGTGGAAATTTTAGTCCATTTAGAGAGCAGCACATTGCCAGGGGTTGGGCAGCACAGGAAAATTAACCTACAAAAAGTCTGTGAACGAACAGTAAAACACTAAACAAGCCAAACACCCTGTGTCCAAAGGCTTTAACTCCCCTTCCCGCTCCACCAAGAACATGCAGGTCCTGGGCCACCTCCACCGCCAAATCCCAGGCATCAGATGCCTGGACGAAGAACGCCTCATCTTCTGTGTTCTGATCCTTCAACCACGTGAGATCAATGTGGATTTCACCAGTTTCCTCATTTCCACTCCCCCCACCTTAACCCAGATCCAAACTTCCAACTCAGCACCGCCCTCTTGACCTGTCCTACATGTCCATCTCCCTTCCCACCGATCGGCTGCTGCCTGACCTGCTGTGCTTTTCCAGCATCACACTCTTTGACATTGAAAACATCCTGACTCTGACACTGTGTAAATCCTGCCCTATCACTCCCTGCCAGGGAAGGCTGCGCATGCGTCCCCCTGCAGCTTGCCCCTCACAAAGTCGACGGCCACACCCGTGTCCCGTGGATTACTGCCCCCAATAAAGATGGCGGTGATCACTCACGCCTTTCACCATTTTCCGGTTTGCCACAAAGACGGGCCTGGGATTTTTAAATTTTGTGTTTTCCGATGTGCACTAAGTTCTGTAAAACGTCTCAGCCCATTCCATTAAAATTTCCTTCCCTTCCTGGTCAATATATCTTTCCTTAACCGTGCCCTGCACCTTCACACATTTCCAATGGCTTGGTCCCAACAACACTGTGCTGCCAGTGAAGCTTATCACGTGGTCGAGTATAGCCACGCCTCTCATTCACTCAGATTGGTTGGAGGATCAACCGGCACTGCCTGGTCCTCCAGTTTCATCCCTATCATCTTATTGTTCCTGCTCTGAGATCAATCACTCGAGGCCCATTGTGGGCTGGAGCATGCTCAGTGTTTCCTGCTTTTGCTGCTGTTCATCAGGTATAAGAGAGAGGGTTCATTCCTGTTTCTCCTGATGTCAGACAATAACAACAACTACCTGCATTGTATGGAGCCCTTCACACTGACAAATCTCCTAAAGTGTTTCATGAATGCTTGAAACGTTGATTCAAGGGAACAACTTTAAGATACATCTTTGAGGAGTTCAGAGGGGGTTCGGAAGGATATTGAAGAGGTTTTTTTAAGATTATATTACTTAGACAAACCGTCTAAAGAGCAACACACCCAGACCCATTCCCCTACATCTAATACTACGGCAATTTAGCATGGCCAATGCACCTAACCCGCACATTTTTGGATTGTGGGAGGAAACCGGAGCAAACCCACGCAGATACGGGAAGAATGCGCAAACTCCACACAGACAGTTGCCTGAGGCAGGAATAGAACCCGGGTCTCTAGCGCTGTGCGGCACCAGTACTAACCACTGTGCCACCACGCCGCCAATCTGCCGCGCTGTCCTCTGCAGCTCCAATCATAGAGTGATGTCTTTGGGGAACAGCTTACAACAGAGACAGTTAGTGACTAACCATAGTTTAGCAACCCCATGTCCTAGCCCACGACCCCACACAGCAGGCCTTGTTCTTACAGCCTGTCATTACACACTATCTAAGGTTAGCCACTAACAGTCTCCATTAACAGCTAGTCGCCCTCCCCCAGCCAGATTGTTATCGACTCCTTCATCCAACCCTTCTTCTCGCTCTATCCCCACCTATCCTTTACTCCTTACATCCTCCCCTCAACCCTACCTTCTGCATATAACCCAACATTTTTTCTCTCAGTATCAGTTCTGAGGAAGGGACACTGGGTCTGAAACTTTAACTCTGATTTCTCTTCACAGATGCTGCCAGAGCTGCTGAGCCTTTCCAGAACCTCCTGGTTGTTGTTTCTGATTTACAGCATCTGCAGTTCTTTTGGTTTCAATTTACAGGGAGTTTGTAATTCAGGTCCAACAGCCTCTGTCCCAGTCTCTGCTGTCTCTCCCAGCCCCACCCAGTGACACTGCACCTGCACAGCTCATGGATAGGTGTTGTCGTGCTGGCCACACCCCTCATTCACTTCCATTGGCTGCGGGACCACACAGACTCTCCTCCCATTGGTCTGGATCTGCCGTCAATCAGCCGGGCCCCATTGTGATGAGAGTGGAGGGCTCATCCCTCTCTCTGCCCTGGGATGAGCTTCATCATTCAGAGTGAATGGGGCAGTGTCACAGAGCACAGGGTCTGTACTCTCTCCCTCTGGAGATGCTGCAAATCTGTCCCAATTCCCCTCCTATTTGCCCACAGCCCCCCAAATCTTTCCTTAAAATTTAAAATTCCAAGTCTGTTTCAGAATACCTGCTGAAACTGTGTCTTTCAGACTGTTCCAGATGCTCAGAACTGACTGAGTTCAATAATGTTCACATTTTCACTTTGTATTATTTGCCAATTACTTGAATGTAGTTATTAAAAGTTGTGACAGTGTTAACAATTCCTCTCTCTCCGCAAATTCAATATTTTGGAACCAAATCTGCACCAGGTCAAAATCACTGCTTCACCTTCTCAGCTCCAAGGACAATTATCTGTGCTTCGGCTTGCTCTCCACAAAAGAGGAACGCATCTTAGTTAATTAACGTCATAGACATGTGCAGGACAGAAACAGAACTTCGGTCCAATTCATCCATGCCAACTAGGAATCCTAAACTACTGGAGTCTCATTTGCAAGCTATTGGCCTGTATCCATCAAAACCCTTCGTGTTCACGTACCCAATCGGATGCCTTTTAAATGTTGTGATTTTATCAGCCTCCACTACTTCATCTGGCATCTCATCCCATACACACGCCACACTCAGCTTGAAAACATTGCCCTTAGATTCCTTTTAAATCGTTGCCCTCTCAACCATGTGCTCTAGTTTTGGACCCATCTAACCTCAGGAAAAAGAACCCCGGCTGCTCACCTTATCCATGCCCCTCGCGATTTTATAAATCTCCATGAAGTCACCTCTCAGTCTTGGACTCTCCAGACAAATTAACCTCAGCCTATTAAGCCTCTCCCTGTCGCCCAAATCCTCCAATCCTGGCAACGTTTTTGTAAACCTTGTCCGAACCTTTTCACATTTCACAACATCCTTCCCAGAACAGGGAAATTCAAACTGAAAACATAATTCCAGAAGTGGCTTAATCAATGTCTTTTAAATGTTGTAATTGTACTAGCCTCCACCCCTTCCCTTGGCAGCTCACTCCAAACATGCACTGTCCTCAAACTGTCCAACTCTGGCAAAGTCCTTGCAAACATTTTCTGAAACGTTTCAAGTTTCACAACATCATTCCTGGAAGAGGGAGATTGGAACTGAAAACAGAATTCCAGAAGAGCCTTAATCAATGTCCTGTACAGCCACAATGTGACGGGGAGCATAACAAACGCTGCATTCACTCTCTTGCCTACCTGTGACTCTACTTTCAAGGAACTATGAACCTGCACTCCAAGGTCTCTTTGTTCAGCAACACTCCCCAGGACATTACCAGTTAAGTGTATAAGTCCTGCCCTGATTTGCCTTTCCAAAATCCAACAGCTAACATTTATCTAAATTGAACTCTATCTGCCATTCCATGCTCCACTGGCCCATCTGATCAAGATCCTGTTGTATTCTGAACTAACCTTCTTCGCTGTCCACTACACCTCCAATTTTGGTGTCTTGTGTAAAGCTACTAACCATACCTCATATATTCACTTCCAATCATTTATTTAAGGACCCAATAATCGATCCTTGTAGCACACTGCTGCTCACAGTCCTCCAGTCCACAAAGCAAACCTCCATTATCACCCTCTGTCTCCTACCATCAAGCCAGTCTTGTACCCAAATGGCTTGTTCTCCCTTCATTCCATGTTATGTAACCTTGCTAACCAGTCTGCTTTGTGGAACCTTGTTGAATGTCCATATAAACAACGTTCACAGCCTAGCTTAATCAATTTTCTTTGTCACTTCAAAATATTCAGTCAAGTTAGTGAGACACGATTGTGGACGTACAAAGTCACATTGACAACAGTCAATGAGTATTCCTTACTTTTCCAAATAGATGGATATCCTGTCCCTCAGAATCCCTTTCAACAACTTGCCTGCCACTGAATTCAGGCTCACTGTTCTCTTGTTCCATGGCCTCTCCTTACCACCTTTTTAAAATAATGGCACCTCACCTGTCGCTATCAATTATACAAATACCTCAGGAGAGGCCCAACAATCACTTTCCCCGATTTCCAGAAAGTTCCAGGATACATCTGATCAGGTCCCAGGGCTTTATCCACCTTGATGCGATTCAAGACATCCAGTAACACCTCCTCTGTAACATGGATACTTTTCAAGTCCTCTGTTTATTTCTCCAAACCCTCGAGCTTCCATATCTTTCTCCAGTAATAATGACGTGAAATATTCACATATCTTTCCCACCCCCGGTGGTTCCATAGACAGCCTCGTTAATCTTTAAGGGGTCCTATTCTCTGGTCCAGTCATCTTTTGTCTGTGATATATTTGGTTAATCTCTTTGAATTCTACTTAAAAAATTTCCTGAAGCTATTTCATGTCAAACAGCATCAGCAGCAAGCAAGAGAGCTAAATGATCCCGCAACCAATAGATCAGATCGGAGCTCTGCAGTTCTGCCACACCCAGTTGTGAACGGTGATGGACAATTCAACAACTCCCTGGAGGAAACATCACAGATATTCCCACCTTGACTGATGGAGGGGCCTCACACACCCATGCACCAAATAAGACAACAGCATTTGCAGCAATCTGCAGCCAGAAGAGCAAAGTGGGATGATCCATCTCAGCCTTCTCCAGTGGTTTCCAACATCACAGATGTGAGTTTTCAGCCAGTTTGATTCAGTTTGAATAACATCAAGAAATGGTTAAGTCGTGCAAAGGCTACGGGCCCTGCAAATATTTTGGCAATAATACTGATGGTTTGTGCTCCAGAACTTGCCACCCACCAAGTCTCGTACCGTTCCAGCACTGGCATCTACCGACAATGTGAAACATTGCCCAGGAATGTTCAACACATAAACACAGGGCAATCCAACCCAAGCAATTTCCCTCTATCAGTCCACACTCGATCAGCATAGCCCACAACTGCTCAATATTTCAAAAATCTATCTGCCCTCCTTTAAAATAATTTGAGATAGAATCATAGATTCCCTACTGTGTAGAAACAGGCCCTTCAGCCCAACAAGTCAGAACAACCCTCCGAAGAGTAACCCAACCATTCCCCTCCCACATTTAACTTTCACAATTGTTTGGGTGAGAAAATTCTAGCCATTCACTGAGAGAAAAATTCTTTACTTTTTTCTAAAATGAATGTTCCCGTATGTAATGTCCCCTGGTTTGAGACTTCACTGGTGCTAGAAGATCTAGTCAACATCTACTCTGTCAAGCTCCTCAGAATCTTGTTTCCATAAGATCACCCCTGCTTATCTATTCTTGATAGGTCAACCCTTTCGTCCTCGAAGCACCTAAGTGAATCTTTTTTGAATGGTCTCCGATGTTGGTTTACCCTTTATTAAATATGGGAGCTAACACTGTATACAGTACTGCAAGTGAGGACTCAGCAACAGCTAGTGTGGTTAACCAATCCTCAATCCATGCTATTACATTACGCCGATACCATGAGCTACTAAATTGTGCAATTAACTTTTATGTAGCACCTTATCATTTGCATTTTTAAAATGCAAATACAGAACATCATTGGATTGCCCTGTATCAGCCCAGCTTGTTATCTCCTCAATGAACTGTCGCAAATTTGTCAAATATAGTTTCTCTTTCACAAAACCCAATCTACCATGTTTAATGATAAGCTTTTCTAAATGTCCTGCAATTTTTTACTTTAATATTCGACTCTGTAGATTTTTTCAGTAGATTTTCTAAGTATGATCCCCCTCTCTTAAATCCATGCGGACTCTGTCCAATCCTGTCACTGTTCAGTAAGAAACTGAACTGTACTCCAATGTAGATAGTAAATGTGTCTGTATTTATTTTTAAAGATCGATTACTTATCAATGCTCGACCCATGCAATATCAATAAATTAGTAACTCTGAATTTGGGTTATAATGTTTTTTCTGTTAATTCCTTTTCGTACTGTGTTATGCAGACAGCACCAAGTGATCACTCTTAATTGTGTGTAACTTTGAAAATTATATATTTTAAAAATGACATCCCAAAATGCTGCCTCATTATTGTGCAAGGAGGAATTTGAATTCATTAGTTTGCAGGTAAAAGTGAACAGATGTTTGCTGCAATTTGGCCAGACTGCAGGTTTCACCAAAGTGGCAACTCTGCTCTCAAATTCTGACTTGACACTGCCCAAGGCGATACTGATGGGACTTCACTTTGCCATTCTTGTTCACCAGCTTTATTTTCAGGATTAATCCTATGATCATTCTACAGCTTGTAATTTTAGACAACTTCTCTTTTCGGTACATATGTAAATATCATACTGAAATGTTTCACTGAATGGTACCAAAACTGAAATTAGTCTCTAATCTGATAGTAACATGCTCTGACCCTTCTACATACGTATTGGCATAAGTCTATGCCAGTTATTTTTCTGAAGCCTGTAATTCCTGATGAAGGGTTTATGCCCGAACCATCAACTCTTCTGCTTCTCGGATGCTGCCTGACTTGCTGTGCTTTTCCAGCATGACACTTTTCGACTCTGATGTCCAGCTTCTTTGGTCGTCACTCTCACCTTTGAGTAGATTAAACCAAGAATAATTTTGTTGATCAAAGTGCAATAGGAACCAATTCATGAAATTCAGATATCTCACATTTACCTTAACTATGTGAAGGCTAAGACATTCCTAAATTATTGTCAGTAATTGAAACTGTGCTGACAAACTTGTGCAGTATCGGTGCCTCACCTTTAGGTGTTCCCAGATATCGCGCAGCTGCATTATTTTGTTTCACACTCAGCTATATGTTGTTCTCACTTGTTTCTTTGTGAAAGATTACAAAATTAACTTCGATGAATGAAGTTATGATTTCTTTAATAAATGTTGGGAGAACAAATGTCAGTATTTCAAGTGCTGATAAAGTAAAATAAACTGATAATCAGTAAAAAGGGTTTAAGATGGATATGGAACAAATGCTGGCAAATGGGATTGGATTAATTTTGGATATCTGGTCAGCATGGGCAAGTTGGAATGAAGGGTCTGATTTTGTGTTGTACAACTGTGACTTCATTCTCTCAATTATTCCAGAAGTTAAATACTTCGAGGAGGAAAAGGAGAATTTATGCAGAGAATGCACTTGGAATGATGATTGAGGTATATCAAACTCACATTATTTCATGACCTTTTCCTCTGGGTTCTTCAATGAACAAACTTGTTTTGTTATCTGAATAACGATGTATCATGTGATTTGTTTTGCACAAAATATTTTGTTCGGATCTAGTGAACTATTAAGAAGTGATCATTTTTAAAATTTAGGCAGCTTGATTGTTATGCAAGAAAATGTTAGCGTTTTACTCTAACCGAATCAGTGCTCTATAAAAGATAACAAGCTTTTCATATTTTCTGGGCACTGAACATATGGAAATCAATTCTGAAGGAAAAAATCCTCATCGGTAATGGAGTAATTGCTTCTAGTCACTCTTCAGTTTATAGAGGCTCGGAAAGAAATGAGTTGGCCAAAGTTAACAACATCATTTGAATGGAGTATGCTCATTGGGGAAACTTGCAGGATCTGTAGAAGGAACACGTGTTTCAGAGTGGATGCGATAAACTTGAACATTGCTGTTTTTTCACAGAGCTTGGGACCCGACTGGAGCAGCAATGAAGCTCATATTGTTTTTTTTTTAAATTTCAGAGCTTGCCAAATTTTTTCTGGTAAATACAGGTGACTTTATCAAAGCACATTTCACACTCCCCAGCTAGGAATTTGGTCCCAATTCTGTCAGTCCATCCGTTCCTATGGATAACAGGTATTTTAAATGTGAGCACTCCATTTAACTGTTTGAATTGAATACTTCGTTGGTTAAGTCCTCTTGGATTCTTAATTTCAAATTACTCAAATGTGATTTTTTTGTCCCCCTTGAATTTGCCAAGCACTGGGCAGTTCTGGAATTTTCCAAATATTTACAATAGATGCATTTACACTATTGAAGGCAACCTGGCAGATTTGAATACCATTCGGGTAGTCAACAACAATACATAAGTAACTTTATGAATTGCTTACTGTACACCAACAACGCAAGCCAAGTATTAGTGAAACCACAGATTGTTTCCCAAGGATTCCCAAATCTAAACAGTGCATTCCAGATATGCTCACGATCACCATCTGGGAGCAGTCTCCAAAAGCGCTCCCAGAATTTAGAAAGCACATATACTGCCCTCCAAAGCTAAATCTGCTGTCACAGACTTCACTCGTATTGCATACAATGACTTTTATTGTCCAGTTCTTTAACGTGACAAATGATTTTACAAACAATTTATAAAATACTTTAAATCCTGAGGAAACGTGATGTCAGCCCTTTGTAGAATGAATGGAAAGTGTGATGTTTGCTTGGCCTTAGGCTCTATGTATCAGACTGAACTGAACCTTCAGCAAGATGTGGGATGTTTCCCACAAACTTTGTTTAAAAAAGCAAAGCTCATGCGCTGAGATTTAAATGTTCAATCAGGTTTAACAAAAACCCTTTGACTTCAGCTCCTTTAAAGAGACATGCTCTTGGCCTTCACTTTTGTGACGTGATCATTCTTTGATAAAGGTGGCTGTCTGCAACACTGCAGGATGTTGTGCTGAAGTGCCTCATTGGGTGGATGAGCTTTATTACTGGTGTAACTTGGCTAATTTTGAGATGGAATGTTACTTTGAGTTAAATCTTGTTTTTAAACTGAGGCGTGCTTGTGTAACTCAAGTGTGGAAACTATGCTCATGTTTGCAATGAACCTATCACTTTTGGAGATTACTATTTTTCCGATCTGTTTTGTCAATAAAGTTCACTATAGAAAGCACAGTGCTGGAGAACCGCAGGTCCAGCAGCATCTCTGAGGGGAATTAAACATTGTAAGTTCCAATTCCAGTGACATTTTGTCCGTTCAGGCGAAGAGTCAGTGAACTTGAAATGTAACATTTTTTTCTCTTCACGGATGCCCTCAGAACTGCTGAGTTTCTCCAGGACTTTGTTTCTGGGGTTCAGATCTCCAGCACCTGCAGTCTATTGGTTTGTTATCGATCCTATGGTTTGACTTGGGGAGCGAGAGGTAGCAACTATGATCAACGAGGATAAAACTCCCCAACCATGAAAAAACACATAGTTCTTTATACTTTGCCAAACACGACTGTAAATAAGAAATGCAATTAAGCTTAGTGCAAGATGGTATACCACCTGCCTTGTCTCAAATTTGCTGCTCATCTTTGAGGACTAATCTGTCAGAATTGTGTTTGCTCCCTTCCTTTGAGATCATAGTCCACAAATGTCCCAGTTCCAATTCCTGGGCCGGGCCCGGTAACCACATTGCAGTGGGGTGGGGAGCTTTGTGTCAGCCTGACGTTTTTGTTAAGAGCAATATTGCGGGTTGAAGCTGACGGTTTTGACTAATATTGTGTCAACAAACTTGGAGGATATCCTTCCGAACGTATTGATTAACTGGACTGAGCCTGTTTACATGCAGCCCTGTTGGGAGTGCTGTAATATTCTAAGTTAAGAATCACACAACACCAGGTTATAGTCCATCAGGTTTATTTGGAAGCAGACTAGCTTTCGGAGCGCCGCTCCTTCATCAGGTGATTGTGGAGGGCACAATTCTAAGGCACAGAATTTATAGCAAACTTTTGTAGTGTGATGTAACTGAAATTATCCAATGAAAAATACCTTGATTGTCTGTTCAGTCTTTCATCTGTTCGAATACCATGATAGTTTCACTTCTTTTATGTGTAAAAATTGCTTATTTCGCAAAGGTTTGGTCACCGGACATAATATTCTCCATCTGTAGTCTTATGTCAAAAGTTCTCAATATTTTGTGAAATTAAAAATGTGTTGATTTATACAGATATCTTCTACTCTTCACTATCTCTGAGTGAATAATCTGTAATGTCTCCTACCCAACCACGTTGTGGGAGCACCTTCACCATACGAACTACAGCAGTACAAGGAAGTCAAACATCACCTTCTCAATAGGGAACAGAGCTTTGGCCTTGATCACTGGTATCTGTAGAAGGAGAAATACACATCATGTTTCAGGGAGTGCAGTATGATTTATAGGGAATGAAAATGGTGCAGAATTTGACTGTTAAAAATGGAAGGAAAATCCACTAACTTATTGGAAAAAAGAACTCTTCACTGTCAAAGATATTGTGGAAAAAATAACCTGATAATGGAGCATATGGTCAGGAGCCAGGCAGCAGTGGACAATCCATTTACAAAGAGGTCTGTGAACGTAATAGTAAAATACTACACATAGCAAAAATACACACGAGAGACTGAAAAAGCTAAATAACAAACAAGTGGACATCAAGGAGCCCAGAGATGAATCAGAGCAATGTTCACTTTTATGATCCCACAGTCAGAGATGTCTAGCACAGAAACAGACTCTTCAGTCCAACCCATCTATGCCAACCAGATATTCTAACCTAATGTATTCCCATTTTCCAGCACTTGGCCAACATCCCTCTGAACCCTTCCTATTCAAATGCCTTTGAAATGTTACAATTTTAGTTGCCCCTTCGGCTCCTTTTGAATTCTCTCCCCACCCCTCACCCCCTTCCCCCGCCACCACCACCCTAAACCTATATCCTCTAGTTCTGGGCTCTAACAACCCTTGTCTATTTACGCTATCCATGTCCCTCACGATTTTTATAAGCCTCTTTAACATCACACCTCAGCCTATGACACTGCAAGGAAAATGGCCCCAGCCTGTTATGCCTCTCCCTGCAACTCAAATCCTCCAACGCTGGCAACATCCTTGAAAATCAATTCTCAAACCTTTCAAGTTTCAGTGCCTCCTTCTGATCGGAGGGAGACCAGAACTGCACACAATATTCCAAAAGTGACCGAACCAATGCCCTGTCCAGCTCCTTTACTCAATGCTCTGACCAAGAAAGGGAAGCATACGAAATGCCTTCTTCACTGTCCTATCGACCTGCGACTCTACTTTCAAGGAACTATGAACCTGCATTCCAAGGTCACTTTGTTCAGCAAGACTCTCCAAGACCTTACAATTCAGTGTGTGAGTCCTGCTCTGATTTTCTTTTCTAAAATGCAGCACCTCACATTTATCTAAATTAAACCCAATCTGCCACTCCCTATCCCATTGTTCCATCCGGTCAATATCCCATGGTACTCTGAGATAACCTTCATCACTGTGCACAATACCTCCAATTTTGGTGTCACCTGCAAACTTACTAACTGTACCGCCTCTATTCACATCCAAATCATTTAAATGAATGACCAAACAAATCCAGAAAAGAAATCCATTTCTCTGGGTGTGAATATGCTCTGTGTAAATCCTGCCCTTTGACTCTCTACCAGAGAAGGCTGAACCTTGCCCCCTACAAAGCTGGCGGCTGCACGTGTCCAGTGAATCGTAGCCCCGAATAAAGATGGTGGTGCTTACTCGAGTCAATCGCTGGATGAGGCATTTTCCCGTTTACTGCAAAAACGGGACTAAGTTTCAAATTTGCATTTTCCGATGTGCATCCAACGTCTATAAACCCTCTCAACCCATACCAACACCATTTCCCTCCCGCTTCCTGCTGTTTATTTCTATCTTTGCCAACAGCTCTCCGTCCACACATCCCGAACCGACTGCGAGGATGATCACGTGGTATAGTCTAGTCCCGCCCCTCATTCACCCTGATTGGTCAGAGGACCAACTGCCCCGCCAGGTCCTCCAGCACTGTCCCTGCCTTTCCATTGGTCCGCCGCTGACATGAATCACACGGGGCCCATTGTTGGCTGGAGCATACGGATTGCTTCGTGGCTTTTGTTGCTGTTCATGAGTTACAAGAGTTAAAAATGACACATCAGCATCTCAAAACCACATGATGAAGAAGCAGCAAACATAGTGCTTCCAAATAATCCTGTTGACCAATAGCCTGGTGTTCTCTGAATTTTACTTTTGTCCATCCCAATCCAACACCAACACCTCCAAGTCACGAATGAGGGAGGGATGTATAACATAAGAAATAGGAACAGGAGAAGGCCGTCCTGCCCTTCGAGCCTGCTCTGCCATTCAATAAGGTCATGGCTGATCATTTCATGGACACAACCATTTACCCACGTTCTCACCGTATTCCTTAATTAATTACGTTTTTAAAAAATCTAACCTAGCTTTAAAAACGTTTTCTGAACTAGCATCAACTACTTCCCTAGGCAATGAATTCCATAGAGGTCAAGAAGTTCATTCTCAATTCAGTCTTAAATTTGCTGCCTCTAGTCTTGCGGTGATGCCCTCTTGTCCTAGCTTCACCTGCCAGTGGAAACACCCTCTCTACTTATATTTTATCCATTCCATTCATTATTTTATATGTTTCCATTCTTCTGAATTCCAATAAACATAATCCCAATCTATTCAGTCTCTGTTAAGTGAACCCCCTCAACTCCGGAATCAACCTGGTTAACCTCCTCTCCACTCCCTCTCGTGCCAGTACATCCTTTCTCAACTAAGGAGATAAAAACTACATTCAGTACTCCAGGTGTGGCCTCACCAGCACCCAATACAGCTGGAACATAACCTCTGCTTTTAAATACAATCCCTTCAGCAATGCAGGACAAAATTCCATTTGCTTTCAGAACTGATTGTTGTACCTGGTGACCAACCTTCATGTAGAAGGATGCTCAGGTCCCTCTGCAGAGCAAATGATGCAACCTTTTAACATTCAAGTATATTTTTTTAAAATGTTACTATAACCAAAGAGTATAAACTTTATATTTACAAACATTCTATTTCATTTGACAAACCATTACCCACTCACTCAATGTATCTATGTTCCACTGCAAAGTTTCACAGTCCTACACTCACTTTGTTCCGCTAATCATCTTAGTGTCACATGCAAACTTTGACACACTACATTTGATTCCAACTCCAAATCATCTGTATCAATTGTAAATACTTGCAGTCCCAACACCGATCCCTGAGGCACACTACTTCTCAATAATACTTATTTATCCCCACACTTTGCTTCCTATTAGTCAACCAATCTTCTACTCCTTACACCATGCACTCTTATATTATGCAACAGCTTCTTACACAGCACCTTGTTGATGGTATTTTGGAAATCCAGCTACACCACATCCACTGAGTCCCCGTTGTCCATCTGGCTTGACATGTCATCATAGAATTCCAAAAAATTGGTCAAGCATGACCTGCCTTTCATGAACCCATGCTGTGTCTGTACAATGGGACAATTTTTATCGAGATTCCCTGCTATTTCTTCCTTGATAATAGACCCAAGCATCTTTCCCACTACAGAGAATAAACTAACTGATATATAATTCCCCACTTTTTGTCCAACTCCTTTTTAAAACAGTGGTATCACTTTTGCTGTTTTCCAATCTGCTGGGACTGCCACAGAGGCCAATGAATTGTGGAATATTACTGCCAGTGCATTTGCTATTTTTCCTGGCATCTCTTTTAGTACCCTGGGATGCATTGCATCAAGGTCAGGAGACTTCTCTATCGTTCGCTCAATTACCTCCAAACAGTCTAAAACTAGCTGTTCCGTCATAACAATAGTTTCCAAATCCTCACCTACCTTTGTCTCTTTTCTAGTTACTGGAAAGATATCAGTATCCTCCACTGTGATATCCCATATCTAAATGCTTCTTTTCATTTCCAAAGGACCAACATTTACTTTAGCCATTCTTTTCTCGTTATATATGTTTATATAAACATTTGCTCTCTGTCTTTATAGTCTGTGCTAGTTTATTTTTTCTCATGTTCGATATTACTTTTCTTTATAGCTCTTTTGTGGCTTTCGGTTGACCTTTAACGTTTTCCCTATTCTAGTTTCATGCTGTTTTTGGCCACTTTGTACGCCTTCTCTTTCAATTTGATTTTCCAGAACGGTAACACAATTCTCCAAGCATTTCCCATACTCTTTCTTCTTGCTACGGCACTCTCGACCTGCTTCTCTGTTTTTCATGAGGCGGATTTCACGTTTACGAGTGGTTTCTTCAGCATTCTGGGGCTGGCTTTGGAGGACTGGTGAAGATGCCCTGGCCAACAGTGGAGTTAGGAGTTGTACGGATCTGATAGGTTCGGACATCTCCAGCAGCACCTTGTACAAGCACCTGGCTGCCAGGCACAAAGATTTGCTGTCCATCAGGGCTCTGTGCATACTGTATAATGGCTGCTCCAACCTTGGCTGTAGCTGCGTTGGTCATTGTTAGTGTCTGAAGTCCTTGCACTTCATCTGTAGCATTGTTCGCCAGCTGAATTGCTCCCCCCTGTGTCATAGCAATGTATTGTCCGCTGCTAGTCTGATAGATGGGTGTCTGCATCTTCATTGTAGTAATGGTTGAGACAGATTCTTCTTCTGATTTCTCTTCATCGGTTTCTTGGCACACTGGTGGGATCAGAAGAAATTTCATTCAGGATTTTTCTGTATGAACGCCGACTCGATAGAATTCCTCTACGTTTCTGAGAGTCAGTCATGCTATCCACAGATTCCTGGGAGTCTTCATTTTCAAGTATAGTAGAAATCTGAACAGTCTGAAATTGGGGGGACTGTATGACTGAGGATTGAGCTGCTTGGATAACTCCTTGGACTTGAACAGCCTGCCCATTCGGCAATTGCACCAAAGTTGGACTTGTTGTTGATTGGATCCGAGGCATGGTTACCTGCATGGTCACATTATATATTAATGATCTGGATGAAGGGACTGGAGGCATTCTATCGAAGTTTGCTGATGATACGAAGTTAGGTGGACAGGCAGGTAGTACTGAGGAAGTGGGGAGGCTGCAGAAGGATCTAGACATTTTGGGAAAGTTGTCTAGGAAATGGCTGATGGAATTCAATGTGAGCAAACGCGAGGTATTGCACTTTGGAAAAAAGAATACAAGCATGGACTACTTTCTAAACGTTGAGAAAATTCATAAAGCCAAAGTATAAATGGATCTGCGAGTGCTAGTCGAGGATTCTCTAAAGGTAAACATGCAGGTTGAATCCGTGATTAAGAAAGCGAATGCGATGTTGTCACTTATCTCAAGACGGTTGGAATATAAAAGCACCGATGTGCTACTGAGACTTTAAAAAGCTCTGGTTCGGCCCCATTTGGAGTACTGTGTCCAGTTTTGGTCCACACACCTCAGGAAGGATATACTGGCACTGGAGCGTGTCCAGCAGAGATTCACACGGATGATCCCTGGAATGTTAGGTCTAACATACGAGGAATGACTGAGGATCCTTTGATTGTATTCATTGGAGTTTGGAAGGTTAAGGAGAGATCTAATAGGCACTTACAAGATAATACATGGCTTGGAAAGGGTGGACTCTAGGAAATTGTTTCCATTAGGTGAAGAGACTAGGACCGGTGGGCACAGACTTAGAATTGGAGGGTATCAATTCAGAACAGAAATGCAGAATCATTTCTTCAGCCAGAGAGTGCTGGGCCTGTGGAATTCATTGCCGTGGAGTGCAGTGGAGGCCGGGACGCTAAATGTCTTCAAGGCAGAGATTGATAACTTCTTGATGTCACAAGGAATTAAGGTCTACGGGGTGAATGCGGGTAAGTGAAGTTGAAATACCCATCAGCCATGATTAAATGGCGGAGTGGACTCGATGGGCCGAATGGCCTTACTTCCACTCCTATGTCTTATAGGCTTATGATCTAATTTGATCACTTTCCTCAGATACACATTGCTGAGTATGCCTTTTCATACAGTTCTTCCTTTTCACTGGAATAGACCTTTGTAAAATGTCTTTGAAAATCTTCCACTGCTCATCAACTTCCCACCATAAAATTTTTGTTTCCAGTCTACTTTATCCAGATTCTCTCTCATTCTATTGTAGTTCCCAGTGTTCCAGCACAGAACCCAGTTATTAGATTTTATCTTCACACTCACCATATGTATTCTAGTTCAACCATACGGTGATCGCTTCTTCCCATGGGATCCCTAACTCTGAAGTCATTAATTATTCCTGCCTCATTGCACAGGGCATGGAATCTTTCACTATGGCAAATCTCCTAAGGTGCTTCATGGATGATCAATACATTGATTAAAGAGAATGATTTTAAAATACATCTTAAAAGGATGATAGAGAAGGTTAGGGAGGATGTTCTACAGACTTCTGCCCTTGACAGCTCCAACTGTGGAGTGATGCAGGTGGGGTGTGTTGGAAAGGGAATGTGCAAAGGCAAAATGGAAGAGCGCAAGCAGTGCATAAAGTCTTAAGGACAGAGGAAGTTCCAAACTCAGTCTGTCTATCATAGAGAGTATGGCTGTCTCATGGACTTTGAAGCACTGCAACAGGTCCATGCATGTCATGACTATAGTGATAAAAGAGATTTCTGCTGTCTTAAACAGAGTGACGGATCTTGTATTGTGGGCTTATGAAACGTCACTGATCTCTACCAAACATGTACGAGGTAGAGTCAGGGCAATAATAAGATGCTGCAACAAGAGGGGAACAGGTAACTCCATACAAAACCCTACTCCTTCTCACCTATTTTCACCTCCAAAACTGAGGGAGTTCCAGAAAAGCAGCTTTATATCCCACCACAACACTTTACCCCACAATCGTGGGATATGGCTGTACACAAGGAAGAGTGGAGCAGACTGTATTAGGACCCTGAAACACTTGGTAAAGACTAAAATCACCTGAGTATTGAGAGCCCCACCACATTGTGTGCGTTTCTATTGTTTTTATTCGGTTCCTGACTTCCCTTGTTTTCCCTCAAGAACCTGTTCAAAGTTGATTTTACACACACCTGCACCATCTGTGAATTGAACGCCGGCCTTTTGGTCTAAGATTCGGGATATTTTCACCGCATCACAAGGCATCGACTCCAACTTCCCTTGTCCCTTAATGTTTCTGTGGCTTCGCTGCTGAGTTGCGCCTCAATCAACACTGCAATTGGGAGGAAGGGGCGGAACTGGAGGACAGAGCAGAATCTGGTCCTCCAACCAGAGTGAGCGAGGAGCGGGGCCAGTGCATTCTCGGGAGTGAACGCTTCAGGATTGGTCAGAAAGTAAACTGTTTTGCAGGATTGATCATTCTCACGACATTGTGGAGCATTAAACTCCTCTCATAAAACAATGTGCGGTTTTAAAGAAATCGTTAAGATGTAAATCTGACAACATAGTTAAGATGTAAATCTGACAACATAGTTAAGATGTAAATCTGACAATGTACACATTTCCAACCGATTTACACAACTCGAGTAACAAACTTATTTTCAAACTCCCAGAACGATTGGTAATTTACATACCTAGCCGGTATGGTTAAGTTGGACCGAAAAATCTATTTGCATATTAGCCATCTCAATGACTGTAACTCGACAGAGCAATTGTTAATGTCTAATATTTCCCCCATGATTCTGTGCAGTTATGGACATTCTCTATAAATGCACTGATAACCTCTGACGCACGCGCAGTTTGGTTTGTATGAAGAGAATGCGCACTGTCACATTAACCAGGACACGGCGAGACATGGAGCAGCTTAGATTACTTCACTCAAGACATGAATGTACCCGGTGGGTTTTTCTTAATATCAGCAATTGTTTAATACTCACTTACAGGTTTTTAATTGCATCTTTTTTGAAGCATTTAATTTACATTCAATCATTTGCAATGGTGGGATTTGAACCTGTGTCCAGAGCACATTTGCTGAGTTTCTGGATAAATTGTTTCACATAATGCCACTAGGCTATCACGTCGTCTGCTCCAGGTTGTGCATCCCAGTGCAACATGAATCAAAACCCTTTCTTCCTGCACAATTGTTTGATCTTGCTCTCTGGTGATATTACTAAGTAACTCTCCATGTGGGATCCCTCACTGTGTGGGTCTAATTGTTGCCTCTGTCAGTGTCCCTCGCTCTTGGAGCTACTCCAGATCCTGAGCAAACAGAATTCTCCATTCCAGATAGACGATGGAGACTGGCAACACTGCAATTGGGAGGAAGGGGCGGAACTGGAGGACAGAGCAGAATCCGGTCCTCCAACCAGAGTGAGCGAGGAGCGGGGCCAGTGCATTCTCGGGAGTGAACGCTTCAGGATTGGTCAGACATTGCACTGCATCAGTCCAATTTTACATTCTGTTTATCTGTCTGTAGGTACTCCGGAAGGTCCTGACCTAATAGACTCCCCAGCTCCTGGGTGTCTCATCCATCCCTCATTGAAGAAGGTTTGTCAGCCAGAGAGACACAGGTCAGATCTGGAGCCTTCAATAAATCCTGCAGTGAGGTAAGATCACACTCAGTGCACAGAGCAGAGAGCAATGCGAGGGCTCCAAACATCAGCTAACAGGACATGACATAGCTATAGTGCTGGAGGGGGAGCACAGTACAGTCACAACCCAGGTTCAGACACCGCCTTTACTGCAAGTTTTGTTGTACTAAGACAACATCGGGAGTGTCACAGTTAACAATCCAAGCCTGAGCTGTCTTAATGAGCATCAGTACAAAAGAGGGGAAAGCGGGCCTTCCACGAGAGGGTGGGAATGCTGTCTGGGAATGTTCTGTTAGGTGTTTCCTCTCCTACACTGTATCTATGGCTTGTCTTGTGGATCAGATCTTCAATCATTCTAATGCCAAAAACAGTTCCTATTTCTGTACTTTCCGCCCCTCTCACCAATCACTTCATACGTTTGAAACCTGCCCCAGTCCAGACGACCATCCATATCTCTCTAACTTATTTCAGTATCGACAACATGCCTTGTCACGATAGTCCACTCATCCAATAACTCAAGACTTCGGCTCTGTTTCTGTGCTGCATGACTCTCTGGCTGAAGTCATCAATGCTGACCAGGTTTCCTGAACTGAATGAGTTGCATTTCCCTGCGTTTGGCCCATGGCCCTTCAAACCTTCTCCTCTCCAAGTTCCTGCCCAAATGTCTTTTCTATGTTGGAATTGTTCTTGATTCTCCATTGCGCCACTGGCAGTCCATTCCATGTATGAACTGTCCTCTGTGGAAAATGTTGCCCCTCAGCTCCCTAAGTATATCTTTGCTCTCGGTCACTCCTCAGGCCTTACCCATTCTGCTGTGGGACACAACCCCTCATCAACATAGACTCCCCTCGGACATTACCCAACCTGCTGTAGGACACAACCCCATCCCCGGTACAGTCTACCCTTGAGCCTTACCCATCCTACTTTGGGACGCATACCCTCCCCGGTACAGATTACCCATTCTGCAGTGGGACACGACCCATCCCCGTTACAGACTCTCCTCGGGCCTTCCCCATCCTGCAATGGGACACAACCCCTCCCAGAACCAGACTCCGCTCGGGCCTTACCCGCCCTGCTGTGGGACACAACCCCTCCCCGGTGCAGACTCCCTCGGGTCTTACCCATCTTGCTGTGGGACACAACCCCTCCCCGGTGCAGACTCCCCTTGGGTCTTACCCATCCTGCTGTGGGAAACAACCCTTCCCCGGTACAATCTACCCTTGAGTCTTACCTGTCCTGCTTTGGGTTGCATACCCTCCTCGGTACAAAGTACCCACGGGCCTCACCCTTCCTGCTGTGGGGCACAATCCCTCTCTGGTGCAATCTGCCCTCCATCCTTACCCATCCTGCTTGTGACACAACCCCTCCACGGTACAACTCACCTCAGGCCTTACCAATCCTGCTTGGGACACAACCCCTCCACGGTACAACTCACCTCAGGCCTTACCAATCCTGCTGTGGGACACAGACCCTCCCCGGTACAGAGTCCCCTCGGGCCATACTCATCCTGCTGTGGGACACAACCCCTGCCCGGTAGAGTCCCCTCGGGCATTACCCATCCTGCTGTGGGACACACACTCTCCCCTGTACAGATTCCCGTGGCCTCACCCACCCTAACGTCTCCCCTGTGCAGATTTCCCTCGGACATTACCAATCCCAGGTCCAGACTTGTCCATAGCCTTGCCCATCCTGCTGTGGGACACGATCATTTCCCAGTACAGACTCCCCTCGGGCCTTTCCCATCCTGCTGTGGGACGCAGCCACTCCCCGGTACACAGTCCCCTCGGGCCTTACCTATCCTGCTGTGGGACAAAACCCGTGCCCGGGACAGAGTCCACTCCGGCCTTACCCATCCTGCTGTGGGACAGGTTGACAATTGTGTTGAATAGAATCCTTCCAGTGTGGAAACAGGCCCCTGGTCCAGCAAGTCCACACAGACCCACGTTACATACTCTGCTCAAAATAGCTTCAAAACAGCTAGAAACAGTGATCATTGAATTGGTTAAAAACTCCGAAGTTACATTGGGCAGTTTAAACGTTTCGCTGTATTGGTGATATGTTCCTTTTCTTCAAAGAGGTAACATTTTTATTAAAGCAGCAGATGTTCATTGTGAGAGTGTCTCTGTTAAACTAGAAGCTGTTCTGTTCTCTGTGTAACAGGCTGTTGTTGCGTGCGATGGATTGTCACTAATAGCGTAATTGACCTGTGACTCCTTGATCAGGTTTTCGTTGTCTGTAAATCTAGTGATCAGTGAACTACACATGTGCTCTTCTTAGCGAAAACAAAAAAATTCATTTCTCAACGTAAAAACGGCACATCACAAAGCTATTTCATGTATTTTTGGCACACACCACTGACCAGTGTATCTGTTTCCTAAATAATTTTGAACTCGATCTGTAACTCTAAAAGTATCTGAATTGCTTGTCAGTTGGTTGAGAATTCAGCCTCTTTGTTCTGAACTGTTTTGATGCAGGCGGTGGCTTCATTCTGTCTCTGCCAAGCTTGATTTCTCCTTCTGCTGTGATTCTGGGAAATTCCTTTCTGCAGGTTAGAATATTCAATGACTGAACATTGAATGATTTTGAATCTAACAGAGCCTTGTTTTCAGCTCATTATTCACTTTCCATTTCCTGGTTGTGTTGAATGTTACAGGAACAGGCTCTGAGCAATGTTTCCATTCCCTTGTATTGGAGTCATTGACAGCCACGTGCTCAGTCAGTTTCAGGCCAATGGATCAGTTTCTCTGTCCTATTAGATGATGGCCACTTGCTCAGTTTCCGATGGCTCACCTCAGTGTCAGTCCGTCAGCTGCTGAAACTCTCCATCCAGCATTTGTTCCATCTCACCATGACTACTCCAGCACAGTCCCAGCTTGTCTCCCACATTCTACCTCGATATACTCATGATCACCTCAGATTCTACTGTCAGTATCCTTACAGCAAGTCACGTAGGTCATCCACCTCCATTTCACGCTGGTCTACATTACATTCAGTCCAAATGTAATTTCAGAATTCCATTCATTGCGTTTAAAAACACCCATGCTCTTGTACTAAACAAACATCCAGGTTCCATCAGATAGGTGGGTGTCTGCGTGGTTGGGTTGGAGCAACAGCAGGACACACTGAGGATCGTACAGGGGACAAAGATGCGGGATGTTTAAGAAGAGAGATCTGGTGTATTGTTGGGGATAGCTTCTCAGGGGAGTAGCACAGCGGTAGCCAGGTCTATAACACCACAACTCAATAGCTTGAGTTATCGGGAGAGTTAGACAAGCTGGAACATTTCCCTTCAGAGCACAGGAGACATAAGGGAGATCTTATAGCAATGTATATGATCATGGGAGGCATGAATAGGGTGAATGAATTCAGTCTTTTTCCCAGGGTTGAAGAATTGAGGATTAGAGGGCATCAGTTTAAGGTTAGAGCGGAAAGAATAAAAGGGAACGTTAGCACAACCTTTTTACACAGATGCTGATTCTCATACGGAATGAGCTGTCAGTGGAAGTGGCAGAGGCAGGTACATTAACAACATTTAAAAAATATTTGGACAAATACTTGGATAGGAAAGGATTAGAAGGATATGGGGCATGGGCATGGAAATGGGGGTGCCATGGATGGAAATGATGGTTGCCAGGGATCAGTCTGTCCCCTAGGACCTCTCTGTGTTGTATGACTCTATAACTGACTTTGCTGTAGAACAAGGTCGGACAAAATCCAAGGGAGCAAAAAAAGGAGGCGAGCCACTAGTTGGGGGCATAGACAGGTGTTACTGTGGCTGCGTCCGAGACTCCAGGATGGGGTGTTGTATCCCTGCTGCCTGGGTCAAGGACATATCTGAGCATTTGCTTGAAATTCTGAATTGGGCGAATGGGAGGCCAGAGGTCATGGTGCACATTGCCACCAACGACACGGGTAGAAAGAGGGATGAGGTCCTGAGGAGTAAGCACAGGAAATAGGGAACGACTGAAAAGCAGGACCTTGAGGGTAGTAATCACTGCGTTACCACCAGTCCCATGTGTTTGCGAGACAAGGAATTAAAAGATAGCAGAGATGAATGCATGGCTGAAGAGCTGGTACAGGGGGAGAGTTTCAGGATCTTGGATCATTGGAACCTCTTCTGGAGCAGGGGTGACCTGAACTAGAGGGGAACTGATATCCTCACAGGGAGGCTCGCTCCTGCTATAAGGGAAGGGTTTAACCTAGAATGGCAAAGTCCTGGGAACCACAGCAGCAGGGCAGCACGTGGGCGGGGGGTGGGGGGGGGGGGTGCAAGTAAGGTCGGAAGATGTAAATGAGTCAATCAGAAAGGAAATACAGAGAAATGAACACCATAGTATGAATGGGATGATTGTGTTAATTTCAACACAAGGCGCAACATAGCTAAGGTAGTTTCGCTCAGATCCGATATTGTGGCCATTCCAGAGATTTGGTTCGGAGAAGGACAGGACGGGCTGCTCAATATTCCAGGGTTTCGTTGTTTCAGACAAGATAGAAGGGAGAGTAAACGAGGTGGAGGAGTTGCATTACCAATCGGGTGAATGTTACATCTGCACTCAGGACATACTGCAGGGGCTCGCCCACTGAGGCAACGTGGATACGAAGGATGCAGTTGATGGGATTATACTATAGGACCCTCAATCTGCCAACGATACCTCGAGGTACCAATATCTCGGCAGATTATGGAAAGAGGCAATAACAACAGAGTTCTTACAGTGAATTTAACTTCCCCACCATTTGCTGGCACTACTTTAGAGCAAGAGGCTGGGACAGTGCAGACTTTATTAAGTGTATCCAAGAGGGTTTCTTGAAATAGTAATGTAAAGGAGGGGGAGGGGCCAGAGTGCACCTTGTATTGCTGAATGAGCCTGGCCAGGTGACTGACCTTTCAGTGGGAGTCCATTTCGGAAACAGTGATCACAACTTAAGTTTTTTTTAAGGCAGCTACGAATAAATGGGATGTTTCTAAATTGTGGGATTGCAAATGATGTCAGTATTAGGTAGGAGCTAGGGAGTGTTAATTGGGAAGATCTGTCATTAGACAATGCCACACTGGGCACGTGGGAGTTAGTTAAAGGCTTGCTGATCGGAGTTCACGACCAGCACGTTCCAGTAAGGAGGAGGGATAAGGCTGGCAATGTAAGGGCCCCTTGGATAACAAGGGAGGCTGGGAATTTAGTCAAAAGGGGACAAAAACAAGTCTATGCAGGGTTTTGGAAGCTAGAATTTGACATGGCATGTGAGGAATGTAAAAAAACAAAAGCTGGAAGGAACCTGAACAGGGAATGAACAGAGCAAGGAGGGGCCATGCCCTTCGCAAGTGGGGTTAAAGTGAATCCCAAATCGTTCTGGAGATAATTACCCACAAGAGGATATGAACATGGATCGTTACAGCTCAGTACAGGCCTTTTGGCCCTCAATGTTGCACCGACTTGTGAAAAAAATCTGATGCCTATCTATTTGGAATTCAATGTAGCTAAGTGCGAGGTGATTCACTTTGGGAAGAATAACAAAAAGATGGGGTACTGGGCTAATGGTCGGATACTTGGTAGTGTGGATGAGCAGAGGGATCTTGGTGTCCATGTACACAGATCTCTGAAAGTTGCCACCCAGGTAAATAGTGCGGTGAGGAAGGCATATGGCGTACTGGCTTTTATTGGTAGAGGAATTGAGTTCCGGAGTCCTGAGGTCATGATGCAGTTGTATAAGACTCTGGTACGGCCGCATCTGGAATATTGTGTGCAGTTTTGGTCGCCATACTATAGGAAGGATGTGGAGGCATTGGAACGGGTGCAGAGGAGGTTTACCAGGATGTTGCCTGGTATGGAAGGAAAATCGTATGAGGAAAGACTGAGGCACTTGGGGCTGTTTTCACTAGAGAAAAGAAGGTTTAGGGGTGACTTGATTGAGGTGTACAAGATGATTAGGGGGTTAGATAGGGTCGACAGTATGAACCTTTTCCCGCGTATTGAGTCGGGTATTACAAGGGGGCATAGCTTTAAATTAAGGGGGGGTAGATATAGGACTGATGTTAGGGGTAGGTTCTTCACTCAGCGAGTCGTTAGTTCATGGAATGCCCTGCCAGTAACAGTGGTGGACTCTCCCTCTTTATGGGCATTTAAGAGGGCATTGGATAGGTATATGGAGGATAGTGGGTTAGTGTAGTTTAGGTGGGCTTGGATCGGCGCAACATCGAGGGCCCAAGGGCCTGTACTGCGCTGTATTCTTCTATGTTCTATGTTCTATGTTCTAACCTACACCCTTCCAATATTACCCATATGTATGTCCAAAGCTCATTTAAATGCGCTTTGCGTCATCAATTCTACTACTGTTGCAGGCAATTAAGTCACCTCTCGACATTCTTCTCTCCAACTAAAACAGCCTCCATTCCCTCAGCCTTTCCTTGTAAGACCTTCATTTCATTCCAGGCCATATCCCAATAAATCTCCTCTGCACCCTTTCCACAGCTTCCACATAACTAGGAAGAAGGTCGGGCCAGTCAAGACTAAAGGAAGGAACTTGTGCTTGAAGTCAGTGGAAGTGGACGAGATCTGAACTAATCACTTTGCATCGGCATTCTCGCAGGAAAAGGATATAGAGGATAATGAGATTTGTGCGGAGCATGCTAATGTGCTCGGGCATTTTTGAGGTCGATAAAGGAGCGTTAGATTTCTTGAAGAGCATTGAAGTGGATTAATCCCGAGGACCCGATGGGAGCGACCCCAGGTTATTTGAGAAAGACAAGACAGGAGATTTTTGGGGTCTTGGCCTTGATTTTTGAATCCTCGCTCGCCACTGGAAAGGTCGCAGAGGGCTGGTGAGTAGCTTATGGTTTTCCTCTCTTCAAGAAGGGAAATAGGGACAATCCAGGAAATTATAACCTGGTCAGTCTCACCTCAGTGGTTGGGAAGCTTTGCACAGAATTCTTTCGGATAGGATTTATGCCCATTTGGTAAAGAGTGACCTAATTAGGGACAGTCAGCGCAGCGTCATGAGATGCAAGGGTTGACGGTCAAAATGTTTTACCCAGAGTTGAAATATCTTTACTAGAGAATGTGCATTTAAGGTGAGAGGGGGAGAGCTCAAAGGAGATGTGACGGGTAATACGGTTTCCACAGAGAGTGGGAGGAATCTGGAACATGCTGCCAGGGATGGTGGAGGAGGCAGATATGAGAGGGGTGTTTAAGGGGTTTGTGGGTAAGCATGTGAATATGCAAGGTGCTGGAACAAAGATAGGCATAAAGGATGAATTTAATTTGGGGTCACATTCAGCACAACATTATGGGCTGAAGGGCCCGTTCCTGTGCTGTGCTGTTCCTTGTTGTGTTTCTTTTGTTACAACATGACGGTGATCCCCTCTGTTAATTAGACCAAACACCCAGAAAAGTTCACCTCACCACGTAATCTGTTAATGTCTGAGTGACAGAGAACTCACAAATTCCACTATTTAAAGAAAACAGCATCAATTTATTTTTAACTCGAAATGTGAATAAGAAACAACTATTCATAAATCTAAGCTCCCCCTTTCTCTTCACTGCTTATGATCTGCCTCCAGCTCTATAACTATACATTATTTCAATAAGACACTTATTAAAATTACATCAATTTAATTTAAAACCCACACAGTGACTCGTGTCTTTTGTGTCTTTTGGCTTCTGGCGGAGGATCTGCCTGGGTCGTCATCGTCTTCTTTTACTCTGAGTATGTTTCACATGAAAAGGTCCCCTTTGATTGAGAGACTTTCCCAATTTATTGGCGAGCAAGATGTGAACTCTCCCAGACAGCAGTTACTCTCTGACCAGTTTTTAAAATGTCTGCATTTTAATTGCCCCCATTAGATCATCTCATTGGCTTGAAACTGGCAAAACAATAAATTCAAACTCGATTGGGTTTTGGAATCTTGGGGTATAATTTAAACTGATAGGTTAAATTTGAATTATTGTCAAAACAGCAATCAACTCAGGTCTATATTTCACAGCCAAATGTTACATTTGTTTGCTTTCCTAGTACACTCTGGGATTGCTGGCCAGTCATATACGGTATACAGGTAGTTGTAAGCTCTCAGGTCAGAAGAGTGTTCTCTCTCTCTTAAAGATACAGTACACACCTTCAACTTTATAACACTTTGAGCATTATCTTATCAGCAAGTAATTTATTAAAGTGACAAGCAGCAGATTGTTTACATGACCTTTTTAGCTTAATATTTCAATTTCAACATAAAACAATGGCTTGTGTTTGTGAGAGGATCATGTTGCTGTGTGCAACAGACTTTCACAAATAAGATTATGCTCCCGATAACGCAGATTTCCTTTGTCTGTAAATGCTGCACGAAGTGATTTAAACACCTGGAAAGGGGTTTGGTTTTCCAATGTGATTTCCAGTAATGCACTTAGTGGAACCTCAGGCAGACAGATGAGTGCAAATTTGTTTTCTTCTTTGGACGAAGCACACGCTGCCATCAGAGTGTTTGTAACAGAAGGGCACTGACTCATTCCTGGGACTTGAGGTTGTTTATAAAGTGGGACGAAGTGGGTGAATAAGAAGTGTTTTCATTGAACTGGATATTATTACCAAAGCGATTGGCAGGGTTGATGTTGGCAGCTGTCTCTGCTGATAGGAATCTACAATGGGTCACAGTCTCAGGACTTGGAGAGCAGCCCGAGTGGATGAGATAAGGAGAAATGGCTTCACTCAAACACCTGGGAATCTGTGATCATTTCCACCTCAAGAACGGAATCACTGACTACATTCCAGAGAATAATTTGCAATGTTTGCAATAAGTGGATCAAAAGATGTTGCAGAAACTGGGTGAGTTCTGAAAAGTTAACGATGATGTTACTAAGATGAACACAAATGCTGTGGCTGCTGGAAAGTTGAAACAGACTGGCAGCTAATGTAGAGAGAGAGAAGCAGAGTTCATGTTTTCCGGCTTCTGGACTCTGAATCAGAGGATCTTGACGGAGAAACCCTTCCAACAGATGGGACAATCCAAGAGATACCCAATATTCACATATTCA